>NC_057806.1:379549019-379767444 GCF_018294505.1 Triticum aestivum | reverse complement strand
GACTACAACTCCAAGGATTCCCATCAAGATGGTGTGGATCCAAAAGAAGAAGAACTAGAGAGTTCTTGAGGGTGACTCCGCCAACATACTTCACTCTTATCATTTTGGCAAGAACAAGTGCAATCAACTTCCACATCTTGCACTAGTTCAAGGAGTCACAAACCCTCTTGTTGGTAAGACAAGGGACAAGGTAACCTAAAAGTTTTCATGGACATCATCTTGTGTGTGCATCACTCTATGTCTATGGATATCCTTGTTTGTTCCTTGTGGGACTAACCCATGTAGGTATTGAAAGTGCAATTCACTCAAATGGATAGCTCCAAGTGATCTACATCAACATTGAGCATCCACATCTTCAACATCTACATGAAGTCATCATCGACAAAACCCGAGGTTAGTTCATCCCTCTAAGGGGGGATATCACATCTAGGGGGAGCTTTACTCTAAGACTTGAGCTAAAGCAACTCTAAAGATGTGAACACAACAATGCTTTATGTAAAAGTGGTAACCCCACTTGAGCTTAAACGATGAGTATGACCTATGATCAAGTGTTCTCACTTGACTCCTAAGTCAATATACTCATATATAGATGACCTTGTCATCGCAAATTGCTTGATAGATGCTAGAATTGGTTGTGCATGCCTTGTCACATATTTCATTTGCCATCTTATTGTGTGAGCATGCTGGTTGCATATTTTACTCATTCGAGGACATCCACTTGTTGTTTTGATTGTTTGGTTTTATTTCCTTTTGCCAAGTGGATGGACAAGAATGCCTAAGAACCTCCTCTAGCTATCTATGCTTTTCTCGTCTCAAACTCTATTCATGCTACATCACAAAATTTGATCAAGTCAGATTCGAACCACTCTGTGTGAGGAGCGCTCGGAGTCCCCGATTCGTCATAGACTTAAACTTCCAAAACCTCTTTATGATTCTCGGTCTGACCGATACCCTACTTTCGGTCCTACCGAGATCATTAAGTTGATCTAGGTTTTCGATCTCGGTGCAACCGATTTGAACCATTTCGGTCACACCGAGTTGCAACAACTGTATACAGTTTTGCATCTCGGTGCCACCGAGTTGTTCCACTCGGTCACACCGACAGGGTCGGGCTATATATAGTCACGGGCAAAAATTTGGAAATTTCTCCGAACCCCTTCGCCCGCGCGATAGCCTGCTCTGCCAACTTGGTCTCCGGATCGTCTCCTCGCCGCCAGCCGCCTCCAGTCGCTGGTCTCCGTCGCCGTCAACGGGAATTCTACCCCGCCGTTGCCGCCGTAGCGAGTCTCCGCCGAACTAGGGTATGGACTCGATCTTTGTGCTATTCCCCAATCCGATTCCTAGCACATTGTGATCATCATGATTCTTGCCACGATTGAAACACTCCTATCCAGTCAATGCTCGTAGATTAGGTTTGATTCGAAAATTTTAGGGTTAGGTTTCCGCCGAAACCATCTCGGACCCACCGAGTTGAAAAACTCGGTCCCACCGATTTGGCTTATGCCATTGCACAAGTGAGACTCGGTCTGACCGAGAATTACTTATCGGTGTGACCGATTTTGGAACTCTGTGAAACCCTAGCAGTCTCGGTGCCACCGAACTGTGACTCGGTCTGACCGAGTTCACTAGTTTAGGTTCCAAAACTGCTTCGGTATCACCGAGTTTAAAAATCGGTAGATCCGAGATGATTTCAGTGGGAAACTAAAACTAAGTTTTTGGATCATTCTTTTGCAAAAATCTCTGCATTTTGTGATGCTCATCTATTCTACCTCATCTATAAACTGTTCACAGGGTCAGCAGTCAGCTTGTTCATCATGTCAGACCAGAGTGATAGCCAGAACATGTCAGAAGAGCAAGTGCAGATGAGTGAGGGCACTAGTCCCTCAAGTTCTTCAGATGATGGCAGCAGAAGTACTCCTAGCAATCTGCCAAAAGCTGCCACCAGACAGAGGAAGAAGAGAACCTCAGAATCAGAGGATGAGGATTATGTGGCAGAAGAGGAAGCAACTTCAAAGAGAGTAGTGCTGAAGGACATGGCTCACAAGGCACAAAGCCAGGGATGAAAATCAAAAGGCCAGCAGGCAGGCAGCCTATGTCAAAGGCCAGAGCTTCAACTGAGAAGCCCACTCCCATAGAGCCAGTTGCTGCTGAAGGCAAGAAAAGGAAGGAAAGGGTCAAGAAGACCGTAGCCAGAGTGCTTGGAAAGGCTTCCATCATGGAAGATGAGGATGAAGAAGAAGAGGTTGCTGCACCAGCACCTAAGGCACCCAAGCTGATGGGTGATGCCATAAGAACAGGGGTTAGCTGCTTCCAAGGCCAAGCCAGCTCCAAAGCCAAAGCCAAAGAGGAACACAAGGAGCATCCCAGCTAGCTGGAAAGAACAAGGCCCCAGTGCCTGAATGCTGAAGAAGAAGAAGAGCAATGTTCTTAGAAAGCTCAGCACAAGATCCTAGACCACACGATGCTCATCCTGTGGCTGAGGATATGAAACTCAGGAGAGACTCAGGGCTCCGGAAGTGGAGAGAAGCAGACCCGTATGCTTCAAGGAGAAGGACTGCTGTTGACTACAGGTTCCATACCAAGGAGCACCAATGACTTTTATGAGACAGTGCTGCTTGACAAGAAGCCAATTGTCTGTGATATGAGATGGGTTGATTGGCAATACATCAAGGACAACGAAGAGTACTACCCTGGAGTGCAGGACAGCTTCAAGGCATGTGGAGTAGAGGACTTTGTTGGGCAGAAGCTCACAAAGTGGAACGAGGAACTCATCATGCAGTTCTACTCCACAGCCCATTTCTATCCAGATGGCAGGATTGTATGGATGTCAGAGGGTACGAGGTACCAGTCTACAGTTGCTGAATGGGCTCAGCTGATTAATGCCCTAGAAGAGCATGACAATGACTTGGACATTTATGCCAAGAAGAAGATGGACCACAACTCAATGTCAAACATGTACAAGGAGATTCCAAATGAAGCACTTGATACGTTCAAGTTTGGCTCAGTACACTATCTTCTGTCAGGACTGCCAACCATCAACTGGATTCTTAGGCACACCCTATTGCCCAAGTCTGGAGATCACAAGATGATCCGGGGCCACGAGATCAACTTGCTTCATATCTTTGACGTGCCACAGAAATTCAAAGTCATGAGCCTTATGATTGAAACAATCAAGAGGACAGCAGCAGACTAGAAGAGGAGATGTGGATATGCCCCACAGATTCAGGAGCTCATCAACTCTAAGATGGGCATGGGCATATACTTATTGGACAAGGAACACCTGCCCATCCATCCAGATTTTGAAGATAATCAAGTTGTTATGACTGAGAATGAACCATCATCTGCCCAAGCACAAGCCAAGAAGGAGAAGGCAAGGAAGGAGAAAGCTGCCAAGATGCCAACTCAAGAGGAGGCATCTGAATATTTCTTGAAAACCAAACAAGAGCAGCTTGGTTACCTGATTGCATCCACCCTGCGGATTGAGCAAGGACTAGCCACCCTAACTCAGAACCAGGCAAGCTTAGAGAGGATCATGGAACAAAAGTTCTATGACTTGGATGTCAAGTGACAGAGATTCAGACTGCAGTGGAGCAGCTCCAGGATGACATGCAGGAGAGGAGAGGCAAGACTACAACTGATGCCTTTGCCAGAGTGCCACGAGGTCCGAGGTCGTCTGCAGTGCCAGTTGCTGACCCCAGAGCCACCACGTCTGCACCAGCTACAGCCTCAGTTCCACCAGCTCCAGCATCTACTTCAGCCTCGACTCCGACCACGTCTACAGAAGGCTTCGTCCTTGGAGTGATCCGGACTCCACCACCACCTGAAGATCAAGCCTGAGCGTCGATCTAGCACTATGCATTTTCTAGGAACTTTTTGGTAACTTGTTGCCAAAGGGGGAGAAAATGTATAGATCATAGGCTTCGAGAGAGAGAGTGTTGCTTTTTCTCTCTTGCTTTATTTGGTGGTTTTTCGAACTTTGTTTGCTTTTGAGTGCTTGAGATACTATGTCATTGCTGTGAGACATTGATGATCATGTGTTTGATCATAAGCTACACTTAATGTTTGCTTAATGCTATTATCTTATCTATCTTATGTGATCATTCACTTTTCCTGGTGATGAGTGCATGTATTTCATTCTTATCATTTTAAGCGCTCCACCAAGATGTATGTGACATGGAAGAGTAACCCATGACTCTAACTCCTTGTGCATTTGCAGTCCAAAGCAAATTTTAAATATGCACAAATTTAGGGGGAGCTCTTACTTGTCACATACTTCTCAAAGCGACGATATATTTCATGCTTATTATCATTTGTCGAAGCTTTGATCTATATGTTGTCATCAATTACCAAAAAGGGGGAGATTGAAAGTGCAACTATCCCTAGGTGGTTTTGGTAATTCATAACAACATATAGCTCATTGAGCTAATGCTATTCCAAGATGATTATTTCAGGAAAGCTCAATGATTGGCATGGCATGGATGTGAAAGTGGAACCCTCAAAATGCTAAGGACAAAGGATTGGCTCAAGCTCAAAAGCTCAAGACTCTTCATTTTATATTTTAGTGATCCAAGATCACATTGAGTCTTTAGGAAAAGCCAATACTATCAAGGAGGGATGAGGTGTTGCTTAATGAGCCTCTTGCTTCATGTGCTTAGTGATATGCTCCAAAACCCTCAACTACTTTCCCATATCCACATATGACCTAAACCCTAAGCCAAACTCGGTCCTACCGATTCTTTCTATCCGGCGCCACCGAGTTTCACTTGTCATAAGCCACTGCCAAACCCTAGCAATTCGGTTCTACCGATAGGGATCTCGGTCTCACCGAGATGGGATTGCAAACTCTCTGTTTCCCTTTCGTAACTTTTCGGTCTCACCGAAAGAGCGAATCGGTCCCACCGAGATTGCAATGTAAATTCAGTGTTTCCCTTTTGTAACTTTTCGGTCTCACCGAAAGAGCAAATCGGTCCCACCGAGTTTGCCTGACCAACTCTCTGGTTAGCTAATTACCAAATCGGTCTCACCGAGTTTGTGTAATCGGTCTCACCGAGATTACGTTATGCCCAAACCCTAACCATATCGGTCCTACCGAGTTGCATGTCAGTCCCACCGAAAATCTCTAACGGTCACTAGGTTTACCTTTTCGGTCCGACCGAGTTTGTTGATTCGGTCCCACCGAGATTGGAAAACTGTGTGTAACGGTTGGATTTTGTGTGGAGGCTATATATACCCCTCCACCTCCTCTTCATTCGTGGAGAGAGCCATCAGAACACATACACAATTCCAACTCATATGTTCTGAGAGAGAACCACCTACTCATGTGTTGAGACCAAGATATTCCATTCCTACCATATGAATCTTGATCTCTAGCCTTCCCAAGTTGCTTTCCACTCAAATCTTCTTTCCACAAAATCCAAATCCTATGAGAGAGAGTTGAGTGTTGGGGAGACTATCATTTGAAGCACAAGAGCAAGGAGTTCATTACCTACACACCATTTGTTACTTCTTGGAGAGTGGTGTCTCCTAGATTGGCTAGGTGTCACTTGGGAGCCTCCGACAAGATTGTGGAGTTGAACCAAGGAGTTTGTAAGGGCAAGGAGATCGCCTACTTCGTGAAGATCTACCGCTAGTGAGGCAAGTCCTTCGTGGGCGATGGCCATGGTGGGATAGACAAGGTTGCTTCTTCGTGGACCCTTTGTGGGTGGTTGCTTCTTCGTGGACCCTTCGTGGGTGGAGCCCTTGTGGACTCGCGCAACCGTTACCCTTGTGGGTGGAGCCCTCCGTGGACTCGCGCAACCGTTACCCTTCGTGGGTTGAAGTCTCCATCAACGTGGATGTAGGATAGCACCACCTATCCGAACCACGGGAAAAACATCCGTGTCTCCAATTGCGTTTGAATTCTCCAAACCCTTCCCTTTACATTATTGTAAGTTGCATGCTTTACTTTCTGCTGCCAATATACTCGTTGCATGCTTGCTTGAATTGTGTGATGATTGCTTGACTTGTCCTACAATAGCTAAAATCTGCCAAGAACTAAAATTGGGAAAAGGTTAAGTTTTTATTTGGTCAAGTAGTCTAATCACCCCCCTCTAGACATATTTTCGATCCTACACGGTTTGATGAAACACACTCATATTCATAGGCGTGAGTATGGTTTCCTTGCAAAACATTTGCGTTAGTGCGACTCAGGTGAGTCCTCTGTCTGTATGAAGCCTTTGGACCATATGAAGCATGTGGTCTGGGGTTTGTCTTCTTCACTTGTGATGTCATGACGACATTCATAGGAAGATTCTCCAGACAATTTTTTGGCACCCAGACTTCCTTCATAGGTGGCCCATTCCTACAGTTAGTACGAATATACCTGGAAAACACTTCACCATTCTGATTCTTAAACAGTTTATAGTTTGCATCAAAGGATTCAGCAATGACGATGAGATTAGCACAAGTGAAGCCAGATAGGGTGGATGGATCCACTGAAGGTTCCTTTGCAGCAACCCATGTGGTTTTGGGGTACTGCTCAGGTTTCTAGTAAGAGCCATCAGCATTCATTTTCCTTTTGAACCCAACACCCTCTTTCCTAGGGTTTCGGTTCAGAATATGCCTTTTGAGGACATCACATAGTGTCTGATGCCCTTTGAGACTTTTGTGCATCCCTATTTCAAGCAATGTCTTCAACCTAGCATTTTCATCAACAATAGCAGTGGCATCCTCAGTAGAGGGGTTAGTTACCACATAAACAGTTGAAGATATTGCAACAGTAGCAGCAGTAGAACATCCAACAACAGAAGTAGCATTGTCATGCTCAATGCATTTAAGACATGGTGGTTCAAATCCTTCCTGAGCGGGACTGATTTGTCTGGCGTGAAGTGACTCGTTTTCCTTTTGAAGATCTTCATGAGCCGCTCTCAATTTCTCAAGATCTTGCTTCCTTTGAAGATAATCATAGGAAAGCTTTTCATGAGTTGTTGAGAGCGTTTCATGACGACTTTCAAGTTCCTCATACTTAACATGAAGATTTTTTATGCCTTCAATTAAGGACTGAGATCAAGTCATTTCAGCGTCTAATAGGTCATCGTTTTTGTCTAACAATTTTTGAATATGTTCCATAGCTTTCTGTTGTTCAGTTGCAATTTTAGCAAGTGTTTTGTAGCTGGGTTTGGAACCACAATCATAGTCATCTTCACTGGATGTTTGATAGTGAGTAGTGCGTGAGTTTACCTTGGCACCGCGTGCCATGAAGTAGTAGGTGGGAGTGGAGTTGTCCTTGTCATTAGCATCGGCGTCGATGATGAAGTCATTGTCTTCAGTGTTGAAGATGGACTTGGCAACGTAGGCTGTAGCCAGACTTGCAACGCCAGAATCGGACTCCTCCTCAGACTCCACCTCTGCCTCATCAGAAGCAGACTCCTCCTCTGAATCCATTTCCTTGCCAACAAACACATGAGTCTTGCCAGATGAGCTCATCTTGTGTGATGAAGACTTTGAGGAAGACTTTGAGTATTTCTTCTTCTTCTTGTCGTCAGAATCATATTCCTTGCTCTTCTTCTTCTTCTTCTTCTTGTTCTCATTGTCCCACTGCGGACACTCAGAGATGTAGTGACCAGGTTTCTTGCACTTGTGGCATGTTCTCTTCTTGTAGTCATGAGCGGAAGCTTCATCATTCCTTGAGATGGATCGTGAGGACTTTCTGAAGCCTTTCTTCTTGGTGAATTTCTGGAACTTCTTCACAAGCATAGCAAGCTCCTTTCCAATGTCTTCAGGATCATCAGAACTGCAGTCAGATTCTTCTTCAGATGAGGAAACAACTTTTTCCTTCAAGGCATGAGTTCGGCCATAGTTGGGACCGTAGATGTCTCTTTTCTCAGAAAGCTGAAACTCATGTGTGTTCAGCGTTTCAAGTATTTCAGACGAATCGAGTCTCTTGAAGTCAGGGCGTTCTTGTATCATCAGGGCTAGGGTGTAAAACGAGCTGTCAAGTGATCTCAGGAGTGTCTTGATGATTTCATGCTTGGTTATCTCACAAGCACCGAGAGCTTGAAGCTCATTTGTGATGTCAGTGAGTCGATCAAACGTGAGCTGAACATTCTCATTGTCGTTTCTCTTGAAGCGATTGAAGAGGTTGCGAAGGACACTGATCCTTTGATCTCTCTGGGTTGAGACACCTTCATTGACCTTGGAGAGCCAGTCCCAGACTAGCTTAGATGTTTCCAGAGCACTCACATGGACATACTGCCCTTTGGTCAGATGACCACAGATGATATTCTTGGCAATGGAATCCAGTTGAACAAACTTCTTGACATCAGCAGCGGTGACACCTTCACCAGCCTTGGGGACGCCATTCTTGACGACATACCAGAGGTCGACATCAATGGCTTCAAGATGCATGCGCATCTTATTCTTCCAGTAGGGATATTCAATTCCATCAAAGACGGGGCACGCATCGGAGACTTTGATTATCCCTGCAGTCGACATAGCTAAAACTCCAGGTGGTTAAACCGAATCACACAGAACAAGGGAGTACCTTGCTCTGGTACCAATTGAAAGCGCTAGTGATCGACTAGAGGCGGGTGAATAGGTGATTTTTATGAAAGTATTCAAAACATGGAAGTTTTGTAGACAAACAATAGAAATAAACCTATTACCGTGCAGCGGAAGGTAGACTATACTAGGCAAGCCATAGTCAAGTATACAATGAAGTGAAAGCACAAAGACTAATAGCAGCTAGGCAGTATGGATTAGGATGGAAGATAGTATGAAGCCAATCAGAACAAGCAGTCACACAGTGAAGAAAAAAAGATAATGCAAACATGCAATGACTTCATAAGGACCAACTTCAAATAAAGAGATGGGAAGGATAGAACCAGTGGCTCGTTGAAGAGAATGATTTGTTGGACCAGTTCCAGTTGTTGTGACAACTGTACGTCCGGTTAGGGAGGCTGAGATTTAACTCAAAAGACCGCATCTTCACCTCATTCCCCTTGAGCTAAGGACAACCGGTCCTCGCCCAATCACTCTAGTAAGTCTTCAAGGTAGACTTCCAAACCTTCACAGACTTCGTTCACCGGCGATCCACATTGACTCTTGGATGCTCAGAACGCGACACCTAACCGGCTGGAGGATTCACACTCCTCAAGTGTAATAAGTCTTCAGATCACATACATAAGAAGACTTCAGTGATGCCTAACACTCTTTGGCTATGGGTGTTTAGGGTTTTGTCCTTGCAAGTATTTCTCTCTCAAAGGCTTTGAGGTGGGTTGCTCTCAAAAGAGAAAAGCCGTGCACTAATTCTGAGCAGCCAACCAATTTATGGTGTAAGGGGTGGGCTATTTATAGTCACTAGGCAACCCGACCTGATTTGTTCGAAATGACCCTGGATCACTAAGGAACTGACACGTGTTCCAACGGTCAGATTTCAAACATGCACGGCAACTTTACTTGAGCTACAAGCAAAGCTGAGTTATCCAGCTCTGGATAAGATTTGCTCTCATTGTCTTCGCTCGAAGACATAGGATTTTGGTTAAGCATCACTTCAGTCATTCTGACTGGTTCACTTGGACCCCACTTAACAGTACGATAGTTCCTATGACTCAACAAAGAAGAAAAGGAAACAACTAAGTCTTCGCGCTCCATAGTCTTCACGTGATGTCTTCTCTTATCATAGTCTTCAATGTGAATACCTTCACATACCACCTTTGTCATCAATGTCTTCATACATTTTTAGGGGTCATCTCCGGTAGGTAAACCGAACCAATGAGGGACTACTACCTGTGTTATCCTACAATTCTCACAAACACATTAGTCCCTCAACCAGGTTTGTCGTCAATACTCCAAAACCAACTAGGGGTGGCACTAGATGCACTTACAGTGTCGCGTGCTCCTGCCTCCCATGGCCGGCTGTGATGTCGCGGAGGCCTCACCGCCCCGTACTACTCCCACCGCTGGCCAAGCCATCCCTCTACTCACCCACACCCCCTGTTATTCTGCGGCAATGACAGCCTCACACCGCAGCCGAACCAGTGAAAAGCCTCGTACTCCTCTTCGTGCGGGCTTCCACTGCCGCGTCTTCCCCGACTCTGCATCGTCCCCTTCCTAGGCCTCTCCGTTGTCCAGACCACCGCCGTGGTGCACTCGGCACGTTGTGGTCAACATGGTCAACGACCGACTTCCATCGGAAGAGTACTGTACGTGGAGAGGCTGGCAGCTGGGTCCAGGCGGCCGCAAGGAAGTGCCTCCTTATTACGCGCAAAATAATTATTCCTCCACCTGACTGCAGGGACCCACCAGACGGGCCACCTTATTTCGTGAAAAAAACGTTTCCCCCCTGACTGCTGGGACCCACTAGACGGGCCACCTTATTTTGCGAAAAAAACCGTTCCCCCCGCTGTCAGCTCGGACCCATCGGAAGTGCCTCCTTATTATGCACAAAAAAATGAATACTCCCCCTGCTAGCTGGGACCCACCATGGTGGGAGGCTGACTTGTGGGTCTACTAAGTTGACTGGGACAGGGGCCTTTGTCAACTTTAGTCAATATGAACAATTCTAGCTCCAGTGACTGTATGATGTCCATCCAATGGCCGTAGTGCTTCTTCAGCCTCTGGTCTTCTTGCTCTAGCCGCCCAAAGCAGCGCCAGTCGTGCCGCATGCTCCTGCCTCCCGTGGATGGCTGTGTTGCCGCGGAGGCGTCACCGCCCCCTACTATTCCCACCGCTGGCCAGGCCCTGCGGAGACGGCAACTTCACACCGCAGCCGAACCAGTGAACCCTCGTACCCCTCTCCACACGGGCTTCCACTGCCGCGTCTTCCCTGGCTCCCCATCGTCCCCTTCCTAGGCCTCATCGTCATCCACCGCCCTGGTGCTCTCGGCGCAGCGTGATCAACGTGGTCAAGGAATGACTTCCATCGGACGTGGACTGTACGTGGAGAGGCTGACAGCTGGGTCCATGGCCGCAGCAAGGAAGTGCCTCCTTATTACGCGGAAAATAATGATTCCTCCACCTAACAGCTGGGATCCACCGGACGGGTCACTGTATTTCACGAAAAAAATGTTTCCCCTGACTGCTGGGACCCACCAGCTACATCTTCGCACGCAAGGAAGTGCGTTCGGGCAAAAAAAAAACGATTCGCCCCCTGACTGCTGGGACCCACCAGCTACATCTTCGCAGGAAAGGAAGTGCCTGACAGTCGGGACCCATCTGGTCGAAGCGCACGTAGCGTTGTCATTCTGGTCGCAAACGTGTACGTACATATATACTGGTGGATGTAGAGGCACGCATGTGTCGTAGTAGAGGCGCGTACATGTCGTAGTAGAGGCGCACACATAACATGTACATGTATGTACATCGGCCAGGGTGCAAGAAAGAAAATACGACCACGTATGTGTACATACGGGCGGGGTCTCGAACGCCTACTCGCGCATACGTACGGTCAAGGCTCGTGTACATGGCTGGGTCGGAACGGAGAAACAGCGTCGTCGTCGTGTTCATGGGGAGGCAACGGAATGCGTCGTGTTCATGGGGAGGCAACAGAATGCGTCGTGTTCATGGGGAGGCAACGGAAGGCGTCATGTTCATCAGGAGGCAACGGAACGCGTGGGAGCCAACTGGCTGGGTCAGAACGGAATGCGTGGTCGTGTTCATCGGGAGGGCTTGGACGGAACAGGCGATGGAAATGAGGCCTGGCATACCGCACAACGGAGGAAACAGACCTCCTACGTTCGGAACGGGGTCCTGTTGATCAGGAGGGGTCTGGCGTACCGCAAAACGGAGGAAACGGACCTCCTACGGTCGAAACGGGGGTCCTGTTGATCTGGAGGGGTGTGGCGTACCGCAAAACGGACGAAACGGACCTCCTACGGTCGAAATGGGGGTCCTGTTGATCAGGAGGGGTGTGGCGTACCGCAAAACGGACGAAATGGACCTCCTACGGTCGAAACGGGGGTCCTGTTCATCGGTAGGGGTGTGGCGTACCAAAAACGGGACTCCACGGGATACTATTCATCTCCACCGTCGACCTCATCCAGTCTCCACGGGCTACCATCGACCTCCTCCAGTCTCCACGGGCTCCTGTTCATCCAGCCTCCACCGCGCGCTACTCCACCGGCTACTGTTCAACCACCCCTCCACGGGAACCCCTCCACCTACTACTGTTCATCCAGCCCTCCACCCCACGGGGTCCTGTTCAACCACCCCTCCACGGGCACCCCTCCACCGTCTACTGTTCATCCAACCCTCCACCACACCACGAGGTCCTGTTCATCTAGAGGCAACGCCACCGCTCACTGTTCATCCAACCCCCCCCCCCCCGCAACACTCACTATTCATCCAATCGATCGGCTTCAGTTAGCAGCAGTAGCGAAGGAATCGCTCGATCGGGTTCAGTTAACAGCCATCGATCGATCGCTCGGGTTCAGTAATGCGTAGCCTGCAGTGCAATCGCTCGGGTTCAGTTAGATCCCAACGCCTCACTCGGGTTCAGTTAGAGCCAACACCTCGCACACACGTGCGTACGTGTACGAGAGAAACACGCATCGCTCGGCCCCCGACCTCCCACCATAACCGGGAACTCCCCGAAATTTTCCTCCCCCTCGCTTCTACCATGGTTTTTTCTGTCATGGACGACCCAAAGAATGTCATGCAGCTACGTCTCCGGCCTGCCCAGGATGAAAAGCCCATTTTATGTCATGATTTTTTGTCATAGAAGAAGGAGCCCACCACATCTATGATGATACCGGGTTTTGTCACAATTATCGTCATAGAAGTGTCATATGTATGACAGAAAAAAATTTGTTCGGCCCAAAATGTCACGGACGTGTCTTTTTTTGTAGTGGTTGCTCCACCGACGTACTTCTTCCTCCTATATATACGTGCGTACCCCCAAACTACCAGATACGGAGCCAAAAACCTAATTCCACCGCTGCAACCTTCTGTCCCATGAGACCCCATCTTGGGGCCTTTTCCAGAGCTCTCCTTTATTGCGTTGGTTGCGAGGATTTTATTTGTTTGTGTAGGTGCGAGGGACTCGTGCGTGGCCTCCTACTGGATTGATACCTTGGTTCTCAAAAACTGAGGGAAATACTTATGCTACTTTGCTGCATCACCCTTCCCTCTTCAAGGGAAAACCAACGCAGTGCTAAAGAGGTAGCAAGAAGGATTTCTGGCGCTGTTGCCGGGCAGATTCACACCAAGTCAAGTCAAGATTTGACTCCGGACAACGAGCCATTTTTGGCGCCGTTGCCGGGGAGTCTACGCAAAAGTCAACATACCAAGTACCCATCACAAACCCTTATCTCCCGCATTACATTATTTGCCATTTGCCTCTCGTTTTCCTCTCCCACACTTCACCCTTGCCGTTTTATTCACCCTCTCTTTTTCGTTCGCCTCTTTTTCACATGCTTCTTGTTTGCTCGTGTGTTGGATTGCTTGCTTGTCGTTATGGATAGTCCCCTATCTTCTCCGTTGTCTCCCGAAAATGAAGTTCTTATTTTTAAGCAAAGGGAAGGAGAAAATCTAAAAGTCGCTTGGTATAGAATTTGCAATGCTCAAAATAGATCTACCAGGAAGCAATCTACTTCCGTTCTTCTCCGCAATTTTTATGTATCCGTTACTCCTTGCTACAGATATATCCTTGATACAATTACCGGAGGGAATTTCTTGGGTAGCCATACTTTTGATTCTTATAATGCTATGATAGATTTGATTGGCTCACCCCCTCTTTCGGTTAATGGAACTATGTTAACTTTGGAGCATGTAATGCAAAGACTTGAAACTATTGAAAATAAAGTTGCTACCATAGAGTTAATTGAAAATTTGGATTAAAATATCCATAACCAAATTACCCAATATGGATCTAAAGTAGGAGTCACTTTGAAAAATATTAAGGAGAAGGAACCCATAGTTAATGAAAGAATTAATCAGGATTCCACTAGAATCGATAAACTTGAGGGTATCATTACCAACTCGGGAACCGCTTTTTCTTCGGTAAAGAATACTCCAAGTCCTCCAACTAAAATTTCCAAGCTTATGTATGTTCCTAAAAATAAGGGTGAATCCTCTAGCAAGGAAACTGCGGATCTCAAATCTATAAGTATTCATCCCAATCTTTTTGCTATCATTAAGGAACCATTTGCTACAAATGAATTTTTTGATTTTGTGCCTAGAAGTTTTATAATTAATAAAAATAAATAAACTTCTAAGGGTGATAGATGTCTCATTAAATAATTGCCTACCAAAGATGGCAATACCTAGATCTATCTTCGCTTTTAAGCCTAGCTGGGGGCGTTAAACGATAGCGCTTGTTGGGAGGCAACCCAAATTTATTTTTATTCCTTGATTTTTGCTACTGTTTAGTAATAAATAATTTATCTATCCACTGTTTTGGTTGTGTTTTTTGTGTTTAATTAGTGTTTACGCCAAGTAGAACCATTGGGAAGACTTGGGGAAAGTCTTTTTGATCTTGCTGTAAAAAACAAAAACTTTAGTGCTCAACATTTTTATTTAGAAAGTGCTATTTAGTTAATTGTTTTTGCAGATTATTAATAGATAAATTCCTCACGTCCAGCATTTTATTTTAGAATTTTTGGGGTTCCAGAAGTTTGCATTAGCTACAGATTACTACAGACTGTTCTGTTTTTGACATATTATTTTTTTCGTGTGTTGTTTGCTTATTTTGATGAATCTATGGCTAGTAAAATAGTTTATAAACCATAGAGAAGTTGGAATACAGTAGGTTTAACACCAATATAAATCAATAATGAGTTCATTACAATACCTTGAAGTGGTGTTTTGTTTTCTTTCGCTAATGGAGCTCACGAGATTTTCTATTTTGAGTTTTGTGTTCTGAAGTTTTCAAGTTTTGGGTTAAGTTTTGATGGATTATGGAACAAGGAGTGGCAAGATCCTAAGCTTGGGTATGCCCTGCCACCCCAAGGTAAAATTCAAGGACACTCAAAAGCCTAAGCTTGGGGATGCCCCGGAAGGCATCCCCTCTTTCGTATTCTTCTATCGATAACTTTACTTGGAGCTATATTTTTATTCACCACATGATATGTGTTTTGCTTGGAGCGTCTTGTATGATTTGAGTATTTGCTTTTTAGTTTACCAAAATCATCCTTTCTGTACACACCTTTTGAGAGAGACTCACATGATTTGAAAATTATTATAATACTCTATGTGCCTCACTTATATCTTTTGAGTTATATAGTTTTTGCTCTACTGCTTCACTTATATCTTTTAGAGCACGGTGGTGGATTTGTTTTATAGAAACTATTGTTCTCTCATGCTTCACTTATATTATTTTGAGAGTCCTACAAAACAGCGTGGTAATTTGCTTTAATTATGATAGGCATTCAAGATTAGTAAAAAAAATCTCTTATGAGTGTGTTGAATACTATGAGAAGTTTGATACTTGATAATTGTTTTGAGATATGGAGATGGTGATATTAGAGTCATGCTAGTTGACTAGTTGTGAATTTGAGGAATACTTGTGTAGAAGTTTGTGATTCCCGTAGCATGCACGTATGGTGAACCGTTATGTGACGAAATCGGAGCATGATTTATTTATTAATTGTCTTCCTTATGAGTGGCGGTCGGGGACGAGCGATGGTATTTTCCTACCAATCTATCCCCCTAGGAGCATGCGCGTAGTACTTTGTTTCGACAACTAATAGATTTTGCAACAAGTATGTGAGTTCTTTATGACTAATGTTGAGTCCATGGATTATACGCACTCTCACCCTTCCACCATTGCTAGCCTCTCTAATACCATGCACTTTTCGCCGGTATCATACACCCACCATATACCTTCCTCAAAACAGCCACCATACCTACCTATCATGGCATTTCCATAGCCATTCCGAGATATATTGCCATGCAACTTTCCACCGTTCCGTTTACTATGACACGCTCCATCATTGTCATATTGAATTGCATGATCATGTAGTTGACATTGTATTTGTGGCAAAACCACCGTTCATAATTCTTTGTACATGTCACTCTTGATTCACTGCATATCTCGGTACACCGCCGGAGGCATTCACATAGAGTCATATTTTGTTCTAAGTATTGAGTTGTAAGTAAATAAAAGTGTGATGATCATCATTTTTAGAGCATTGTCCCAAGTGAGGAAAGGATGACGATGACTATGATTCCCCCACAAGTCGGGATGAGACTCCGGACTAAAAAAAGAGAGGCCATAAAAAATAAAAGAAAAGGCCTAAATAAAAAAATGAGAGAAAAAGAGAGAAGTGAGAATGCTACTATCCTTTTACCACACTTGTGCTTCAAAGTAGCACCATGATCTTCATGATAGAGAGTCTCCTATGATATCACTTTCGTAAACTAGTGGGAATTTTTCATTATAGAACTTGGCTTGTATATTCCAATGATGGGCTTCCTCAAAATGCCCTAGGTCTTCGTGAGCAAGCGAGTTGGATGCACACCCACTTAGTTCCTTTTGTTGAGCTTTCATATACTTATAGCTCTAGTGCATCCATTGCATGGCAATCCCTACTCACTCACATTGATATCTATTAATGGGCATATCCATAGCCCGTTGATACGCCTAGTTGATGTGAGACTATCTTCTCCTTTTTTATCTTCTCCACAACCACCATTATATTCCACATATAGTGCTATGTCCATGGCTCACGCTCATGTATTGCGTGAAGATTGAAAAAGTATGAGAACACCAAAAGTATGAAACAATTGCTTGGCTTGTCATCGGGGTTGTGCATGATTTAAATACTTTGTGTGGTGAAGGTAGAGCATAGCCAGACTATATGATTTTGTAGGGATAACTTTCTTTGGCCATGTTATTTTGAGAAGACATAATTGCTTAGTTAGTATGCTTGAAGTATTATTATTTTTATGTCAATATTAAACTTTTTTCTTGAATCTTTCGGATCTGAATATTCATACCACAATTAAGAGAATTACATTGAAATTATGCCAAGTAGCATTCCACATCAAAAATTCTGTTTTTATTATTTACCTACTCGAGGACGAGCAGGAATTAAGCTTGGGGATGCTTGGTACGTCTCCAACGTATCTATAATTTTTGATTGTTCCATGCTATATTATATTCTGTTTTGGACATTATTGGTCTTTATGATACACTTTTATATTTTTTTGGGACTAATCTATTAACTAGAGCCCCAGCCCAGAATTTTTGTTTTTTGCCTATTTCAGAGTTTCCCAGAAAAAGAATATCAAACGGAGTCCAAATGGAATGAAACCTTCAGGAACGTGATTTTTGGAACGAACGCGATCCAGAGGACTTGGACCCTACATCAAGAAAGCTACCAGGAAGGCACGAGGTAGGGGGCGCGGCTACCCCCCCCCCCCCCCAGGCGCGCCTCCACCCTTGTGGGGTCCACGTTACTCCACCGACGTACTTCTTCCTCCTATATATACCTACGTACCTCCAAACTACCAGATACGGAGCCAAAAACCTAATTCCACTGCCGCAACCTTCTGTACCCGTGAGATCCCATCTTGGGGCCTTTTCCGAAGCTCCGCCGGAGGGGGCATCGATCACGGAGGGCTTCTACATCAACACCATAGCCTCTGTGATGATGTGTGAGTAGTATACCTCAGACCTTTGGGTCCATAGTTATTAGCTAGCTGGCTTCTTCTCTCTCTTTGGATCTCAATACAAAGTTCTCCATGGTTCTCGTGGAGATCTATTCGAGTAATCTTCTTTTGCGGTGTGTTTGTTGAGACTGATGAATTGTGGGTTTATGATCAAGTTTATCTATGAACAATATTTGAATCTTCTCTGAATTCTTTTATGTATTATTGGTTATCTTTGCAAGTCTCTTCGAATTATCAGTTTGGTTTGGCCTACTAGATTGATCTTTCTTGCAATGGGAGAAGTGCTTAGCTTTGGGTTCAATCTTGCGGTGTCCTTTCCCAGTTACAATAGGGACAGCAAGGCACATATTGTATTTTTGCTATCGAGGATAACAAGATGGGGTTTATATCATATTGCATGAGTTTATCCCTCTACATCATGTCATCTTACTTAAAGCGTCACTCTGTTCCTTTGAACTTAATACTCTAGATGCATGCTGGATAGCGGTCGATGTGTGGAGTAATAGTAGTAGATGCAGGCAGCAGTCGGTCTACTTGTCTCGGACGTGATGCCTATATACATGATCATACCTAGATATTCTCATAACTATGCTCAATTCTATCAATTGCTCAACAGTAATTTGTTTACCCACCGTAATACTTATGCTCTCGAGAGAAGCCACTAGTGAAACCTATGGCCCCGAGTCTATGCTCTCGAGAGAAGCCACTAGTGAAACCTATGGCCCCCGGGTCTATTTTCCATCATATTAATCTTCCGTTAACAAGCTATTTCTGGTGCCATTTTTATTTCGCTTTATTTACTTTGCATCTTTATCATAAAAATACCAAAAATATTATCTTATCATATCTATCAGATCTCACTTTCGTAAGTGATCATGAAGGGATTGACAGCCCCTTTATTGCGTTGGTTGCGAGCATTTTAATTTTTTTTGTAGGTTTGAGGGACTCATGCGTGGCCTCCTACTGGATTGATACATTGTTCTAAAAAACCGAGGGAAATACTTACGCTACTTTGCTGCATCACCCTTTCCTCTTCAAGGGAAAACCAACACAGTGCTCAAGAGGTAGCATACCCCAATTTGACGGTGAGCCCCTCGATCCCGCGCCATCAGCGCATAATGCGGCTGACCGACCACCTCGTGGCCGGAACAAAACGACAACTAAAGCCGAACACCAGCCCATACTACCTCTCCATAAAAGTAGAGACATAACAGCTCGGGGATATACATATGACATGTGGCAAGACCTGGACAATGGAGCGGGCCAGACCAGATCGATCTACGGATCGCGGGGGCATGCAGCGATGCTGACGACGGCTATCCATCCGAACGTGACAAGCATAATCACGCCCAGGCCGAAAAACATAGATGGACTCCATCCGAACCGCGTCGCGACTTGGCCCGATATAGAGGTGCCGCACACCCCCTCTGCTTCACTGATGAAGTAAAGGAGCATGAATTCCCAGAAGGGTTCAAACCTATGAATATTGAATCATATGATGGAACAACAAATCCCCCGGTATGGATTGAGGATTTTCTTCTCCATATTCATATGGGCTGCGGTGATGATCTTCATGCCATCAAATACATCCCACTAAAATTGAAGGGACCAGCCCGGCACTGGCTAAACAGCCTTTCAGAAAACTCTATTGGCAACTGGGAAGACCTGGAAGACGCCTTTCGTGACAACTTCCAAGGTACATATGTCCGGCCTCCGGATGCTACTGACCTTAGTCACATCATCCAGCAGCCCGGAGAGTCCGCCAGGAAGCTCTGGACTAGGTTTTTAATTAAAAAGAACCAAATCGTCGACTATCCGGACGCCGAAGCCCTCGCGGATTTTAAACATAGCGCCCGAGACGAATAGCTGGCCTGTCACCTTGGCCAAGAGAAACCAAAGTCTATGGCAGATCTTACCGCACTGACGACCCGCTTCTGCATGGGAGAAGACAACTGGCTAGCTCGCCGAAACAATAGCACTAGCGATCCTAGCACCTTTGAGGTCAGGGATGGCAATGGCAAGCCTCAACGCAATAAAAACAAGCGTCGAAACAATAATGTAGGAACCCAAGACACAGCGGTCAATGCCGGATTCAGTGGTTCCAAATCTGGTCAACGGAAGAAGCCATTCAAGGCAAACAAAGATGGCCCATCCAGTTTAGACAGGATACTGGATCGGCCCTGTCAAATTCATGGCAGCCCTGACAAACCCGCCAACCATACCAACAAAAATTGTTGGGTTTTCAATCAAGTAGGCAAGCTCAACGCCGAACACAAAGGGAAGGGGCCGCCTAGTGACAGCGAAGAAGAGGGACTCGCCAGCCAAACACTGGGGGACAAAAGCAATTTCCCCCTGATGTAAAAATAGTGAACATGATATCTGTGATGCATATCCATACGACGGAGCGCAAACGCGTACCACGAGATGACTACGCCATAAAGCCGGTCGTATCAAAATATAACCCATGGGCAGCCTGTCTGATCACTTTTGATCGCAATGACCACCCAACAGATATCCGTCACAAAGGTTCAGCAGCTTTGGTCCTCGACCCAATCATCGATGGACTCCATCTCACACGAGTCCTTCCGGACGGCTACAGTAGCCTTAATTTGCTCTATCAAGACACTGTTCGCAAAATGGGCATTGATCCCTCTAGGATCAAGCCCACCACAACCGCTTTCAAAGGTGTAATACCTGGCGAAGAAGCTCACTGTACGGGTTCAATCACACTGGAAGTCGTCTTCGGTTCGCCGAACAACTTCCGAAGCGAAGCCTTGATCTTCAATATTGTTCCATTCTACAGTGGATACCATGCACTGCTTGGGCGGACCACGTTCGCTCGTTTCAATGCGGTCCCACACTACTCCTATCTAAAGCTTAAGATGCCCGATCCACGTGGCGTGATAACGATCACTGGAAAAAGGAACAACCCCTCCATTCCGAGGAGTATATCACGGCCATCACAGCCGAAGTACAAAGCAGACTCGTTAAACCGCATAACTTATCGGCCATCAAGCCACCGGCCTCTACTACACAACACCGGTCAATTTTTGAGCTGGATTAGCAGTTCCGCCTCCGTCGTTCGCTGCATATGCCCGCGAAGTTTGCATCGCGCAGGCATAATTATGCACTTAAAATACCTTGGTCGTCGGCGGAGGCACAATGCGGACAGACCTACAGCAAGGTTCGTCCTCCTACAGCTTTTCTCCCTTCTTTTTAAATTATTTCTTATCTTTTGTCACAGATGAATCAAAACCTGCTCGTCCTATGGACCTGCAAGGACTCTTTCGGAGCCCATTTTCGTCTAGGCAACCAAAGATTGCTCCTTTTAAGGAATCCTCTTCGCTAAGGCAAAGGCAGCGCAGACGTGCGACAAGAGGTCCAAAATATTTTTTGTAGACCAAACACTCTATTTAAAACCTGGATATAGCCTTTTTCCTCAGCCTTTGACCTCTGGCATGTAAAATGACCCGGGTTTAGGTGTTATAATCTGTAAGATTGTGATCGATGTATCAATCATATTCTAGTGGACATAATCCGTCTTCAGTACTTATTTTTTCCTCATAGAACTGTATTTTACCTTTTCGGTGGTTTCACATATACACCTCGGCACCAATCGCCAGGGGCTTGATACGGCAACATATTAAATTGCCAGCAAGTCTGAACAGCTCTACAACATACTTTGGCGTCACGAGTTTTGGCATTATATGCATCAGCTCCGAATCATGTCTTGGTCAATAGTTGGGTTGCCCGGCTCCTGTGCTTACTACCTTACGTTCCGCTCTATCGGCTAGGGTAGTAAAGGGAGAACTACTGCGATTGTGTTTCTGGTTAACCTGGTTAAGCACCTCAGTAGAGAAAGCCGAAAACTGACAGTCATGATGCGGCGAGAGCTGGTCAACCACTCAGCGACTTATTAAAATCTTTTGCGATTTTATCCGTATAACACGAAGGACTGTTTCCCGGTCACCTATGTAGCGCAGCCGTATTTGGATAACCGCGTACATACAAGGGGCTTTATCATAGACCCACCGTCAAACTCCTATGGCTAAGTTAAGGTGTTAAAGCCCTATAGTCTGATTGCCTAGTTCGCCGCACTGACACCTCCTTCACGGACAAACATGTTGGGTCAAGTGTAGTCAGTTGCTATTCCGAACACCCCCGCATTATATGCGAGGGGGCTGAAGCCGACAACAGGAAAAGCTTCATATTATAAAAAAACCGGCCGCAGAGGAGGAAATGCCTTTCAGGCAAAAGGCATAAATATAACACAGCCTTAATATATCATAATATTGTTATCACAATTCCGATACATTCACTCGAACATAATATTCTTCGCGCACTGACCCTCTATCAAGTGGGCACCCTCCAGGACATCTTCAAAATAATGCTCCAGGGTGCGATGGTCCTGGCCCTCGGGTGGACTATTTGCTACAACATCGGTGGCCTTCATTTTCACCCAGTATGTCTTGACGCGGGCAAAGGCCATCCGTGCAGCTTCAATGCACGCCGACCGTTTTATGGCGTCGATACGCGACACCGCATCAACCAGTCGCTGCACCAAACCGAAATAACTGTTCAGAATTGGTTCGGTTGGCCACAACCGAACCACGACTTCCTTCATGGCAGCTCTGGACATATCGTGGAGCTCAGCCCAGTGGGCCATTTGTTCGTTCAGCAACGAACACTTTAGCACGTTAAACTATGACCAGAAAAGCTTCTCCACTGCATGTCCGTCTTGTGCTTGATAAAACTGCGCCGCATCGACACACTCTTTGGCAGGTCCAAGAATGAGTCTGGAGAACTCCACAATTGATCAAGCAGGGCATACTTCGGGTCGCTGAATTTAGTCTATAATAGAGAGGGCTTACCAGCCGCTATCTCCCAAGCTTGCCGAATCTCCTCCCGTGTCGCTCTAGACTTGGACCGTGCCTCTCGCGCCTCTTGTAAAGCCTTGTTGAGCTCGGCTTCCTTGGCTTTGTTATCCTTCTCGAGTGATTTGCATTGGCTTGTGGCATCCTTCAGCTTTCGCGCTATGGTAGATATTCTCTTCTCGCACTGGCGCCGAGCGGCTTGTTCGGTCTTTAACTCAGCAGCTGCCTTGTTGACAACTGCATTGCTCACTCTGGCTTGCTCCTTGGCCCGGGCAGTTTCAGCCCGAAGGGTCTCAACCGCAGCAGCACCATCTGCAATTATTCATGTCCCAGTATATAATTTTCAGCTTCGTGCTAATATTAGTATACATGCATAAGACGATGGCCCCAAAACATACCTTGTGCCTCGTCGAGCTGCCTGTTGATAAGAGTGATGTCCTCATCCGCTGACTCAAGTTTCTGCTTTAAATCTGCAACTTCCGTAGCATGGGCAGTCGTTGTTGACATACTAGCCTGTTTTCAAATTAATCATGTCATTTCTTGAGCATACCTTTTTGATCCTCTGATCACCTCCGAGGGAGTCCTGGATTAGGGGGTCTCCGGACAGCCGGACTATATCCATTGGCCGGACTATTAGACTATGAAGATACAAGATTGAAGACTTTGTCTCGTGTCCGGATGGGACTCTACTTGGCTGGAAGGCAAGCTAGGCAATACGGATATGTGTATCTCCTCCTTTGTAACCGACCTTGTGTAACCCTAACTTCTCCGGTGTCTATATAAACCGGAGGGTTTTAGTCCGTGGGACAACATACAATCATACCATAGGCTAGCTTCTAGGGTTTAGCCTCTCTGATCTCGTGGTAGATCTACTCTTGTACTACCTACATCATCAATATCAGTCCAGCAGGACGTAGGGTTTTACCTCCATCAAGAGGGCCCGAACCTGGGTAAAACATTGTGTCCCCTGCCTCCTGTTACCATCCGCCTTAGACGCACAGTTCGGGACCCCCTACCCGAGATCCGCCGGTTTTGACACCGACATTGGTGCTTTCATTGGGAGTTCCTCTGTGTCGTTGCCATTAGGCTAGATGGCTCCTACTATCATCGATGGCGATGCAGTCCAAGGTGAGACTTTTCTCCCCGGACAGATCTTCGTGTTCGGCGGCTTTGCACTGCGGGCCAATTCGCTTGGCCATCTGGAGCAGATTGAAAGTTACGCCCCCGGCCATCAGGTCAGGTTTGGAAGCCTAAACTACACGACCGGTATCCGCGAAGACTTGATCTTCGACGGATTCGAGCCTCTGCCTTGTGCGTCACGCGGTCATGATGAGTACGATTTAGCTCTACCATCAGACAGCGTTCTGGAGATCGCACCGGCAGCCGCTCCGACCCTCAATTCGGAGCCGGTTGTGCCGACCATGGACGAGGGGATGGACCCTGCCACGGAGGCGTTACCCTCAGCGGCGATCGAGCCAAACATCGACCTTACCTTGCCCGAGAGCCATGTTGCTAAACTGCCGAATTCTTCTCCGGGCACGGACTCCGAACCGCCTGCGCCCGTTCCTATCGAATCTGATTGGGCGTTGAACATGGAGTTTACCTCCACGGATATCTTTCAGCACTCTCCCTTCAATGACATACTGAACTCATTAAGGTCTCTCTCCTTGTCAAGAGAGTCCTGGCCGAACTACGTCCGGCAGGACTGGGATGCGGACGACGAAGAAATTCGCGACCCACCACCCACTTAGTAGCCACTATCGATGACTTAACCGACATGATCGACTTCGACTCTGAAGATATCGACGGTATGGACGACGATGCGGGAGACGAAGAGGAACCACTGCCCACAGGGCACTGGACAGCCACCTCATCATACGATATATACATGGTGGATACACCCAAAGAAGGCAATGGCAACGAGACAGCGGAGGATGACCCCTCCAAGAAGCAACCCAAGCGCCAACGTCAGCGGCGCCGCTCTAAGTCCCGCCAAAGCAAAAGTTGTGATACCGGCACACGAGGTAATAACACTTCGGATAGTGCCGAAGACAACAACAACCCCCTCCAGCAAGATTTAGAGCAGGAGGATGGAGGAGTTAGCCCTCCTGAGAGAGCGGCAGACGGAGAGGTGGAGGATGATAATTACATGCCCCCTCCAAAGACGAGGCAAGCCTCGGCGATGACGAATTCGCCGTGCCAGAGGATCTCGTCGAACAAGAGCGCTTCAAGCGCCGGCTTATGGCCACGGCAAATAGCCTTAAGAAAAAGCAACAGCAGCTTCAAGCTGATCAAGATCTGCTAGCTGACAGATGGACTGAAGTCCTCGCGGCCGAGGAATATAAACTCGAGTGCCCCTCCAAGAGTTACCCAAAATGCAGGCTGCTACCTTGACTGGAGGAAGAAGCGTATGATGCGGCTGATCGGCCACCTCGTGGCCGTGATAGAGAGGCATTCTAGCCAAAAGCTCAGCCCGCACCTCGACGCCATTCAAATAAAAAAGCATGGGGAAACACGCCAGAACTGCGAGACATATTGGAGGACAAAGCAAAACATGCAAGATCGATCTACGGATCACCAGGGCGCGCCACTATGTGAGACGATAAACGTCATGCCGGATACAGTAAAAGTAAATCCGGCCGGCCGAACACAGCGGGCAAGACCCATTTGAGTTGCGTCGCGATATAGCCCAATACAGAGGCGCCGCACACCCCTTATGCTTCACAGACGAAGTAATGGATCATCAAATCCTAGAAGGTTTCAAACCTGTAAATATTGAATCGTACGACGGCACAACATATCCTATGGTATGGATCGAGGATTTCCTCCTCCACATCCACATGGCCCACGGTGATGACTTAGATGCCATCAAATACCTCCCACTAAAGCTCAAAGGACCAACGCGGCATTGGCCTAACAGCTTGCCAGCATAGTCCATCAGCTATTGGGAAGATCTGGAGGCCGCATTCCTCGACAACTTTCAGGGCACTTATGTGTGACCACCAGATGCCGATGACTTGAGCCACATAATTCAGCAGCCAGAAGAATCGGCCAGGCAATTCTGGACTCGGTTCCTAACAAAGAAAAATCAAATCGTCGACTGTCCAGATGTAGAGGCCCAAGCGGCTTTCAAACACAACATCCGCGACGAGTGGCTAGCCCGGCACCTTAGTCAGGAAAAGCCGAAATCTATGGCAGCCCTCACGACACTCATGACGCGCTTTTGTGCGGGAGAAGACAGCTGGCTGGCTCATAGTAACAATATGTCAAAGAACCATGGTACCTCGGATACCAAGGACGGCAATAGCAGGTCCCGTCGCAACAAACATAAGCGCCGCATTAACAGCGATAATACTGAGGATACGACAGTCAATGTCGGATTCAAAGGCTCTAAACCCGGTCAGCGGAAAAATCCATTTAAACAAAGTACGCCGGGCCCGTCCAGTTTGGACCGCATACTCGATCGCTTGTGTCAAATACACGGCACCCGAGATAAGCCAGCCAATCACACCAACATGGATTGTTGGGTGTTCAAGCAGGCTGGCAAGTTAATTACCGAAAATAAGGATAAGGGGTCACATAGCGATGACGAGGAGGAACCCCGGCAGCCACACACCGGAGGACAGAAAAGGTTTCCCCCACAAGTGTGGACGGTGAACATGATATACGCAACCCACATCCCCAAGATGGAGCGGAAGCGTGCGCTAAGGGCCGTATATGCGCTGGAGCCAGTCGCCCCAAAGTTCAACCCATGGTCCTCCTATTCGATCACTTTCGATCGCAGAGACCACCCCACTAGTATCCGTCATGGAAGATTCACTGCACTGGTTCTAGACCCAATCATTGACGGATTTCACCTCACTCGAGTCCTTATGGATGGCGGCAGCAGCCTGAACCTGCTTTATCAGGACACAATGCGCAAAATGGGTATCGACCCCTCAAGGATCAAACCCACAAAAACGACCTTTAAAGGCGTTATTCCAGGCGTAGAGGCCCATTGCACAGGCTCAATTACACTGGAAGTGGTCTTCGGATCCCCGGATAACTTCTGAAGTGAAGAGTTAATCTTCGATATAGTCCCGTTCTGTAGTGGTTATCATGCACTGCTCGAGCGAACCTCATTTGCGAGATTCAATGCGGTACCGCATTATGCATACCTCAAGCTCAAGATGCCAGGACCTCGTGGGGTTATTACAGTCAATGGAAACACAGAGCGCTCTCTCCACGGAGGAGCACACTGCGGCCCTCGCAGCAGAAGCGCAAAGCAGCCTCTCAAGGCAATCCACCAGTTCAGCATTTCAAGACCCGGACACCTTCAAGCGCGCTCAAAGCAATCGGCAATTAGACCGCCTGACGCGATCTGAGCTCGCGTAGCAATGCGGCCCCCACCCCAGTCCCAGCCAAGCGGCAAAACTCGTGCCACGCGTACATAATTACGCATTAAAAATACCATGGGCACAGGCGGGAAGGGGGGCACAACTGCGGCACGCCCCAAGACGCGACTTAAACCGCACTAGGGGTTCCCGCTTGGTTATTTTTCTCTTTTTCAGGACATTAATCTCTGGAAACCCTGTCCGGTAGCACTATTGCCGAACACATGATGCAGCAACCAGGGAGGCAGAAAGCTACGTCACACCACGGAATTCCTAGGTGGATTACGGTAATGAGCGAAATATTTGATTTAATACTATTCCTCAGCTTGCCCTTGGAAGGGACATAGTCCTACTCTTTGCTTATCGCACTATCTGTATCATTCTGCTTTAACGCACCTTTTTGAATAAACAATGCATAACATTACGACTATTATTGCATTCATGTTTTATATATGTGTTCATTAATGACGCCTTGCAACTGTACACTTTGCTACGGCCAATACACCAGGGGCTTACGTACCCCACAATATGGTGTGAAAAGTCCAAACACTTTCACAAGTGCGGCACCCCGAACTTATAGCATTATATGCATCAGATCTGAATCATGTCTTTGGTCAAATGTTGGGTTTGCCCGGCTCCTATGTTTTGGTACCTTACGTTCCGCTCTATCGGGTAAGGTAGTGCTAGGAGAACTACTGCGATTGTGCCCCAGTTCTGCTGGGCTGAGCACCTCAGTAGATAAAGCTAAAACTAACTGTCATGATAAGGCGAGAGACTGGTCGCCGTTCGGCGAGGTTTCGAGTCCCTAAAGACTTATGTCGCTTAGAGCGAGGGGCCGGCCCTATCCGGCTTAAAGGCGTGTATTGCGCCCTGAATTCGGCCTTCCGAATACCAGGGGCTTCGCCAAAATTTAAAATTATAGAATTCTATGGCTAAGTGAGAGTGATAAAGCATTATTAGTCCGGTTGCCTTGTTCGTTGTGCTGAGCACCTCCCTCGAAGGACCCAAAAATGGGAACAAGAGTGCTCAGGTTTATCCCGAACACCCCAGCACTCGCGGCATGGGGGCAGAACCCGAGGACTAGCCATCTCTCAGATTGGATAAACAGCCAAATAGAATGTAATATTTTAAATTCAAACAAGTGTTGCATAGCGCATATCAACAAGTTTTCATAAATACAGGATCACACGAGCAAGTTTCACTCAAATATTACATCTTTGATGCACTCGTCTGCTATGAGACGGGCACCCTTCAGAACACCCTCGTAGTACATCTCGGGGTCGCGATGCTCCTTGCCCTCCGGCGGCCCTTCCTTGATCAGCTTCACGGCGTCTAGATTGACCCATTGCAACTTCACACGGGCGAAAGCCCGGCGTGCACCTTCAATGTAGATGGATCGCTTGACGACCTCCAGCCGCGGGCAGGCATCCACAAGCCGCCTCACCAGGCTGAAGTAGTTGTTTGGAAGGGCGTCGCCAGGCCACAGCTGGACTATAAAGCCCTTCATGGCCTGTTAGGCCGCCTTGTGCAGCTCGACCAGCTGCTTTAGCTGGTCGCTCATAGACACTGGGTGTTTGGTCCCAGTATACTGGGCCCAGAACAACTTCTCCGTCGAGCTTCCATCCTCGGCCCAGTAAAACTTCGCGGCATCCGACACGCTGCGGGGCAAATCTGTGAATGCTCCTGGAGACCTCCGGATTCGGGTAAGTAATCAGTAATTTACTTTTACCTGCTTTCTTTGCATATAGAATGCCTTACCCGCCGCTATTTTCTTCATCGCGTCGATCTCCTGGAGGGCCTTTTGGGCTTCGGCCTTGGCACTCTTTGCGCTCTCAAGGGCCGCGGCAATCTCAGACTCCCACGTCTTCGAGTCAAGCTCCAATGCCTCGTGCTTCGTCACGAGAGCCTGGAGCTCTTGCTGCACCTCGCCCACCCGAGCCTCTTGCTTTTCTCGCTCGGTGCGCTCCTTGGCCCTTTTATCTTCAGCCTCGGACAGCGCTTGTTTTAGGGACGCCACTTCGGTCATGGCCCCTGGCAAATTCATGATGATCCTATCATTTTGCAATTGCATTCTTTTTATACATATCCATAGACTAGGTACTACTTACCTTTGTTCTCCTCGAGCTGCCTCTTCGCAAGGCTGAGCTCGTCCTGGGACCCTTTAAGGTCCTGCTTCAGTACGGCGACCTCCGCAGTTAGTGTGGCGGAAGCCAGTAGCGAAGCCTGCATATGCATATTGACATACTCATATTAGACTCCTGCGATATTGTTTGATCCTCTGTTCGGCTTTTCTTTGTGAACACCGAACAGAGCATCACGGGCTACTGTCTATGAGGTAATATTTTTCCTATACGTTAAACACTTACCTCAAAGCCTGTTAGAAGGCTAGCACAGGCTTCAGTCAATCCGCTCTTAGCGGACTGAACCTTCTGGATCACCGCACTCATAATAGTGCGGTGCTCCTCGTCGATGGAAGCGCTGCGAAGCGCTTCCAGCAGATTGTCCGGCGCCTCTGGATGGATAGAGGTCATCGGTGCAGGCGTCTTGCCCCTCTTAGAAGGAGGCCGCCTGCCCGAGTCCGGAACCACTAGAGGTTCCGGCGCGGTGTTCGGCTGAGGGCCGAACTCGGAGCCCTCAGGGGCCTTGGCCCCTCTGCTCCCGGAGTCCGGGAGGCCACTTTGAGGCGCCTCCGGGACCGTCTCCCCTCGACTCGGTGCCTCATGAGACAACACCATGGTGTCGTCCACTGGATGAGGGGAGGTGGCGGTCGGAACTGGATCGCTATCCATATCCGACGAGCCTAGGGAGCCGTCCGATGATACATCGATACGGGCTCGGGGCGGCCTGCATAATCATATTTCGGCGTTAGGTGAAGTAGTGCGACAAAGGAATGCTATGAGTTACTCTGGTATCCGAACACTTACGACTTCCCCAGGAGCTTGGCCCTGGGCAGCCACTCGTCTTCGCCATCAGCGGCGGTGGTAGAGCTGTCCGGAAGGAGAGTTCTCCCCTTCTTGGACCCTTCGGCCTCCCCAGTTGGGGCGGCCTTCCTTTTCTTGTCTCCCCCGTCTGGAGGGGGAGCATCTTCTTCTGCCTCCTCGTCTTCGGGGGAGGATTGTGTCGTAGAGTTCTCGGACGGTGAGTCCGATGATGCCTGGCGTAGGGAACTCTTTCGGGTTCCCTTGGCCTTCTTGGTCTTCTCCGGCACCGTATAAGGAGCCGGGGTCAGCATCTTCGTCAGAAGAGCGTTTGATGGGCCTTCGGGCAAAGGAGCCGGATAGTCGATCTGTCCAGCCGTCTACTGCCAGTCTTGTCAAAGGTATGGGAGTTTAGATCCCGCATGGAGTCAAGCTATGAAAAACAAGTATCCTGTAAGAGGTAAAGCAGCTTACCGCACTGGCTTGGTGCTTCACACTGAATCCGCGATCCTCAGTAGTGGGAGGGGCGACCTCGGCGCTCTTGAACAGCACCCTCCAGGCATCTTCGTGAGTTGTGTTGAAGAGCCTCTTCAGAGTTCGGTGATGTGTCGGGTCGAACTCCCACAAGTTGAAGGCCCGTTGTTGGCACGGGAGGATCCGGCAGATGAGCATGACCTGGACTACGTTGACGAGTTTGAGCTTCTTGTTGACCATGTTTTGAATACATGTTTGGAGTCCGGTCAGCTCTCCTGAACTACCCCAGGACAGGCCCTTCTCTTGCCAGGAGGTGAGCCATGTGGGGAAGCCAGATCAGAACTCGGGGGCCACTACCCATGTAGGGTCACGCGGCTCAGTGATGTAGAACCACCCCGACTGCCACCCCTTTATTGTCTCCACGAAGGAGCCCTCGAGCCATTTGATGTTGGGCATCTTGCCCACCATGGCGCCTCCGCACTCCGCCTGGCGGCCGCTCACTACCTTCAGCTTGACATTGAAAGTCTTCAGCCATAAGCCGAAGTGGAGCTTGATGCGGAGGAAGGCCTCGCACACGACGATAAACGCCGAGATGTTGAGGATGAAGTTCGGGGCCAGATCGTGGAAATCCAGGCCGTAGTAGAACATTAGCCCCCGGACAAATGGGTGGAGAGGAAATCCCAGTCCACGGAGGAAATGGGTAAGGAACACCACCCTCTCATGGGGCCTGGGGGTGGGGATGAGCTTCCCCTCCTCTGGGAGCCGGTGCGCGATGTCGTCGGGCAAGTATCCAGCTCTCCTCAGCTTCTTGACGTGTCCCTCCGTGACGGAGGAGACCATCCACCTGCGTCCCGCTCCGGACATGGTTGGAGAAGGTCGAGGTGGGGAATGCGAACTTGGGCGCTGGGGCTCGAGTGTGCGAAGGTGGATGAGCAAAGGAGGAAGAAGGCATGGATGAAAAGGTAAATCCTTATCCCTTTATATGGGCGGACGAAACTATGCGTCCCCACTAGCCTGGTAAAACTCGCTTATCCCCCAAGCGCCGCAATCGATGGCACGGTTGGGTTACCCACACCCATATTGATGAGAATCCCGTGATAAGGGGACACGATCTCTGCTTTCACAAGACGTGTCAAAAATTGCCTCGCGTTATGTGTGGGGCTAGTTAAAGGAAACGGTTCGAATAATCACCGGGTCATGACATAATGTCGTGTTGCCAAAACAAGTCAGTAAATTAGATTTGTGGAAATATTATTCTCTCTACGGTGGTATGTGGAACTTATTTTGCAGGGTCGGACACTATCCTTATGTTCAAATTCTTCTGTGGTGTATTCGGAGGAGGAACCCGCCTTGCAATGTCGAAGACAACACTGCGCGCCGGACTCATCGTCATTGAAAGCCTGGTTTAGGGGCTACGGAGGGAGTCCTGGATTAGGGGGTCTCCGGACAGCCGGACTATATCCATTGGCCGGACTGTTAGACTATGAAGATACAAGATTGAAGACTTTGTCTCGTGTCCGGATGGGACTCTACTTGGCGTGGAAGGCAAGCTAGGCAATATAGATATGTGTATCTCCTCCTTTGTAACCGACCCTATGTAACCCTAACCTCTCCAGTGTCTATATAAACCGGAGGGTTTTAATCCGTAGGACAACATACAATCATACCATAGGCTAGCTTCTAGGGTTTAGCCTCTCTGATCTCGTGGTAGATCTACTCTTGTACTACCTACATCATCAATATCAATCCAGCAGGACGTAGGGTTTTACCTCCATCAAGAGGGCCCGAACCTGGGTAAAACATTGTGTCCCCTGCCTCCTATTACCATCCTCCTTAGACGCATAGTTCGGGACCCCCTACCCGAGATCCGCCGGTTTTGACACCGACAGCCTCCCTGTGGAGGCCGACCAAAGTCTCAGGGGCTACTATCTATACACAGGCTCTTAGCAGGCCCGGGAAGGCTTCATTCAATCCGCTTCTTGCGGAAAAAATCCTCTCAACTACATTACCAATAAGGTATGATGTTCCTCTGAGATGGACGCATTCTGCAACATGCTCATTAATGTATCCTGCGCCTCCGAACTCCTGGAAGCGGCTGCAGGAGTATGAACTCCCTTCGAAGGGATATGTTCACTCGACCCTACAGTCGTCTTCGGCTGTAAACCGTACAGTCCAAGGCCTTTATTGTTGGTCTCCATAGGAGCTGCACACCCCGGACCCTTGATGACCGAAGTATTACCTTCGGGCGCTACCTTCATTGGCCCCCACGCCACTAGATGATCGAGATAGGCCCTTCGGGATGACACCTCAAAGTCGTCTGCCCTAAGGGGAGATGAAGCATGTGGAGGCGTCTCGCTTTCCATCATCTCCGGAAGCAGGTCACCCGAGGAGGAGGACTGTTGAGGAAGACTGCGGGCCGGATTGCAAACATATATTTAAGAGGTTACTCTTGTGACCTAGAAAGAATGGGATATGTCTAGAATACCCTTGTTCACTTACGATTCGGCGGAAGGCTTGTCCTTACGGAGGAACTGTGCGGCAACGTCGTCTTCCGAACCCGAACCATCTGACAGGGGCATTTTTCCTCTCTTGGAAGCCTCCTCCTTCAAATCTTTGAAGGCAGTCCTTTTCTTCCCATGGGGAGAAGGGATATCAGCTTCTTCTTCCCCTTCGTCTTCAGAAGAGGGAGTTCCGGTCTTCCCGGACATAGCGTCTGGTGTACCTTTAGAGTGAGATCCACCCCTTGCCTTTTTGCTCTCCTCTTTGTCCTCCTTCACCGCACTTGATACGGTGTCGGGGCCAGCATCCTTGTTAACACAGGATCGGCTGAGTCTTCGGGAAGTGGGGCGAACACCTAATTCGTTCCGCTTTCTTTATCCATCCCTGGTCGAAGACATGTTTCTCAGTATATTGATATGGGATAATCAACTAAGCTGTGTTCAGGAGTCGAGTGCTTACCGAGGTATCCGGATGGTTGCAGTCGAGGCCGATGTCGTCGATTGTATCCGGCCACTGCTTTCGGGTCCTGAAGAATAACTTCCACATCCCTCTGTGCATTGTGCCGAAGAAGTGCTGAATGGTCCGTGGTCCTTCTGGATTGAACTCCCACATGTGGAGGGGCCGTCGCTGGCACAGTAGGAACCGGCAGACTAGCATTACCTGGATCATGTTGATGAGGCTGGTGTCCTTTTCAAGAAGGCTCAGGATATGGCTTTGTAGCGTCTGCACTTTGTCAATCGATCCCCAGTCCAGCCCCTTATTAATCCATGATGCGAGTCGTAATGGAGGGCCAGATCGGAACGCGGGTGTAGCTTCCCACTTGGTACCACAGGGTTCAGTGATGTAAAACCACTCCCGCTGCCATAGGTGGGAAGTTTCCGTGAAGGAGCCCTTTGGCCAAAGAGTATTGGCGAGCCTGCTCACCATAGCACCGCCACACTCCGCTTGCTCCCCGTCGACTACCTTCGGATTCACATTAAAGGTCTTGAGCCACAAGCTGAAGTGTGGGGGAATGCAGAGAAAGGTCTTGCACATGACAATGAACTCCGAGATGTGAAGAAATTAGTCTGGAGCCAGATTGTGAAAATCTAGCCCGTAATAGAACATGAGACCACGAACAAAGGGGTGGAGAGCGAACCCTAGCTCCCGAAGGAAGTGGGAGATGAATATAGCCCTCTCACCAGATCTGGGTGTAGGAATAACCTGCCCCTTAGCGCGGAGGCTGTGGAGGATTTCCATGGTCAGGTACCTTGCCGCCTGAAGCTTCGCGATATCCTCCTCTATGACAGAGGAGGCCACCCACCGGCCTTGAAGGTTGGGTTTGGACATGACTGCGAGGCTTGGAATGATTAAGTTGAAATCTGGGTGCTGGAGCTCGAGGTTGAAAAAGTTGAGGATGAGGTGGGCATAGAGGAGAAGGACGGGTCTATGTCCCTTTATAAAGGCGATGAATATTGAACGCCTCCTCGTGAACCTTAAAACTTGCCTATTCCCTAGGAATCGTACCTACGAGATGGTTGACTTACCCACACCCGTATTGATGAAAATCCCGCAATAAGGGGACACGATCTCTGCTTTGACAAGATGTGCCAATAAAACTGCGTCTTGAAACATGGAGCGGGAGGCTAAAAACGGTTTGAAATAATGATCGGGCAGTGACGTGATATCACGCTACAAAAGTTGTCAGTGGATTGGACTCATAAAATATTATACTCTCTACGTGTGTGTGTGGTACTCGTTTTGCAGAGCCGGGCACGTTTTCTGTGTTCGAAGGCTGTTGTGGAGTATTCGGAGGAGGAACCCTCCTTGCAATGCCGAAGACAATATGCACGCCGGACACATCGTCATTGAATCCTGGTTCAGGGGCTACTGAGGGAGTCCTGGATTAAGGGGTCCTCGGGCGTCGGACTATGTAACATGGGCCGGACTAATGGGCTATGAAGATACAAGACAGAAGACTTCCTCCCGTGTCCGGATGGGACTCTCCTTTGCGTGCATGGCAAGCTTGGCATTCGGATATGTAGATTCCTTCCTTTGTAAACTGACTCCGTACATCCCTAGGCCCCTTCGGTGCCTATATAAACCGGAGGGTTTAGTCCGTAGAGGCAATCATTATCATACAGGCTAGACTTCTAGGGTTTAGTCACAACGATCATGTGGTAGATCAACTCTTGTAATCCGCATACTCATCAATATAAATTGAGCAGGACGTAGGTTATTACATCCATCAAGAGGGCCCGAACCTAGGTAAAACATCGTGTCCCTGCCTCCTGTTTACACCGAAAAGAAACAAAACTATTTACACCGGAAAGCTCCCAACAAGCAATAGAAGAACGAGAAATATTTTTGGGTTTTCTTTTTAATTACTACTACTACAAGCATGGAAAGTAAACTAGCTAAAAGATACAACTAATTTTTTTGGTTTTTCTTAAGGTTTTTCAAACACGTAAGAAGAATGCTGGAAAAGAAAATAAACTAGCATGGATAGTACAATGAAAAAGTATGAGCACCGACAACTGGCATGAGTGTGTGAACATGAATGTAATGTCGATGAGAGATACGTACTCCCCCAATCTTAGGCTTTTGGCCTAAGTTGGTCTATGGCCATGGCTCAAAGCTGCCCTCTCCGGTGTATGGAGGAGTGTCCTCTGGGTGCCACTGGTTGGCGATCTCCTCCGGATCCCACTAATAAACAGACTGTCGATAAGGGTCAATGGATGGCTCCGGCTCAGGCTCTGGAGCTGGTGTCAGGCCCCAGTATGCATGAACGGCCTCCGGCAAAATGAGGTACATGCGTGAAAATATGTCAAACAAAGAGGGCGCAGGAAAGGTAATAATCTCATATTAGTTTTTATCAAAAATCAATCTATACTTAAGCACCTTATTCTTATCCTTAACAATAAAATCATGTGCTACCATACTCTTATAATCTTGAAAAATAGGGGGCAACAACTTTTCCTCTTTCTCATAATGCCTAATAGGTATCCTAAAGTGTGCAGCAAGGCGTGAAGTAAAGATGCCTCCGAAGATGGGACCCTTTGTTCGGTTCAGATTTAACCATTTAGCAACAATAACGCCTAAATTGAAAGTTGTTTCACAAAACAAAGCATGGTGTAAAATAACAATATCAGGAGCACTGAGATTTTCACTGTTCCCGCGACCAATTAAGCATCTACTAGCAAATATTGCAAAGTAACACAGAACAAGAAAATGTATGCTAGTAATTCTTGCATCGAAAACTTTCCTCGTTTCCCCTACAACAATTATATCAATAAACCCCTCCACATCATTACGATGTGGTTCCTTTATGTTGCCCTCAAAGGGTATCTTACAGACCAGACGAAAATCATAAAGTGACATCTCCTTAACCTCATCATATAAATGAAATTCCACTGAAGGTGGTGATTTCTTAGCATGAAAGTAAAAAAAATCATGAAAATATTAGTGAGGAGAAGATACTGTTCGCGCTGGTCGCGGAGCAAGTCGATGAGGCCTGCATTCTCAGTCAAATAGTAAAAGTCATCATAAATCCCGGTTGCTCTCAAGAACTCATCACAAGGCCATTCACACGGGCGAACCTCCGCAGTGCGAGGGAGATTATATTTGGGCTTCTTATTCTCTTCACTTAGCTTATTCTTCGAGCTTCGGCTCGAAGAGCCCCTCAACAATCTCTTCATCATTTTCTTTCTCTGAACAAGTTTCTGAAATTTTTAGTGACTCAAAATAAAAGTGAACCAAACTCAACATGATTAATAGCAACTACTCCCACAAGTGTCTAGAGACTATATCATGCATTAAAACTACTTTTGACCACATAAATTTGACATGCAAGCTCAAGAACAAGGTCACCTAAGCAGTTAAAATTTTCAATAAATAAAGCACTAGAACAAAAACTAATTGGACCATTGGAGGAGTCACATACCGTAGAACAATCCCCCAAAGCAGTTTTGTGAATGGAGCTTTGAGCATGGAGATCGAAAATGGCAGCAAGATGAGCTAGAACTCGGGTTTGAGCTAGTGGATGATTTTTTCTGGAGGAAGACGAAGTGTGTGTGTGTGTGTGCAAGAATAAGTGGAGGGGGCCCACGTGGGGTCCACGAGGCAGGGGGCACGCCCAGGGGGGTGGGCGCGCCCTGGACCCTCCTGGCCAGGTGGTGGGTCCCCCTGGTGTGTTCTCAGTGCCAAAAATTCTTAAATATTCTAAAAAAATCATATAAAATTTTTAGGACATTTGGAGAACTTTTATTTTCGTGGTATTTTTTATTGCAAGGATAATTCAGAAAACAGACAGAAAATACTATTTTTTTTCTTTATTCAATCTAAATAACGGAAAGTAAAAGGAGGGTACAGAGAGTTGTGCTTTCTAACTTCATCCATCTCATGCTCATTAAAAGGAATCCACTAACAAGGTTGATCAAGTCTTGTTAACAAACTCTTTTCGAATAACATGAAACCGGAGAATTTTCGAATAACACTAAGTTACCTCAGCGGGGATATGCATGTCCCCAACAATAACAATATCATATTTTTTCTTGACAGTAGGAAGAGGAAATTCAAAACCTCCAATAGTAATTGTTGGAATTTTTCCAATAGAATTACTAATGTGGATTTGAGGTTGTTTCCTCGGAAAGTGTACCTATGCTCATTACCATTAAGACGAAAAGTGAAATTGCCTTTGTTGCAATCAATAACAGCCCCTGTAGTATTCAAAAAGGGTCTACCAAGAATAATAGACATACTACCATCCTCGGGAATATCAAGAATAACAAAGTCCGTTAAAATAGTAACGTTTGCAACCACAACAGGCACATCCTCACAAATACCTACAAGTATAGCAGTTGATTTATCAGTCATTTGCAAAGATATTTCATTAGGTGTCAACTTATTCAAATCAAGTCTATGATATAAAGAGAGAGGCATAACACTAACACCGGCTCCAAGATCACCAGTTTTAACAAAGTTTCTTTTAATGGAGCATGGTATAGTTGGTACTCCTAGATCTCCAAGTTTCTTTGGTATTCCACCCTTAAAAGTATAATTAGCAAGCATGGTGGAAATTTCACCTTCCGGTATCTTTCTTTTATTTGTGACAATATCTTTCATATACTTAGCATAAGGATTTATTTTAAGCATATCAGACAAACGCATACGCAAAAATATAGGTCTAATCATTTCAGCAAAGCCCTCAAAATCCTCATCATCTTTTTTCTTGGATGGTTTAGGAGGAAAAGGATTGGGTTTCTGAACCCATGGTTCTCTTTCTTTACCGTGCTTCCTAGCAACAAAGTATCTCTTATCATAATGTTGATTCTTTGATTGTGGGTTATCAGGATCAACAACAGGTTCAATCTCTGCATCATTGTTATTGCTAGGTTGAGCATCAACATGAACATCTTCATTAATATTATCACTAGGCTCATGTTCATTACCAGATTGTGTTTCAGCATCAGAAATAGAAATATCATTGGGATTCTCAGGTGTCTCAACAACAGGTTCACTAGAAGCATGCAAAGTCCTATCATTTTTCTTTTTCTTCTTCTTAGAAGAACTAGGTGCATCAACATCAATTCTTTGAGAATCTTGCTCAATTCTCTTACGGTGGCCCTCAGGATACAAAGGTTCTTGAGTCATTTTACCCCCTCTAGTCACAACTCTAACAGCATTTTCATTTTTCTTATTATCGAATTCATTGAGCAAATCATTTTGAGCCTTAAGTACTTGTTCTAGTTGAGTGGCAACCATAGAAGCATGTTTACTAATAAGTTTAAGCTCACCTTTAACTCTAGACATATAATCACTCAAGTGTTCAATCATATAAGCATTACGTTTCAATTGTCTACCAACATAAGCATTGAAGTTTTCTTATTTAACAATAAAATTATCAAACTCATCCAAGCATTGGCTAGCAGACTTATTACGAGGAATATCACCTTCATCAAATCTATAGAGAGTTTTTACCTTTACTACCTGTGTCGGGTTATCAAGACCATGTATCTCTTCAATAGGTGGTAAACTCTTAACATCTTCAGCTTTAATACCTTTTTCTTTCATAGATTTCTTTGCCTCTTGCATATCTTCGGGACTGAGAAATAGAATAACCCTTTTCTTCGGAGTTGGCTTAGGAGTTGGTTCACGAAGTTTCCAATCATTTTCATTACTCAACATATTGTTCAATAGCAATTCAGCTTGATCAACAGTTCTTTCCCTGAAAACACAACCAACACAACTATCCAGGTGGTCTATGGAAGCATCAGTTAGTCCATTATAAAAGATATTAAGTATTTCATTTTTCTTGAGAGGATGATCAGGCAAAGCATTAAGTAATCGGAGAAGCCTCCCCCAAGCTTGTGGTAGACTCTCTTCTTCAATCGCAAAATTATATATTTCCCTTAAGGCAGCTTGTTTCTTATGAATGGGGAAATATTTAGTAGAGAAGTAATAAATCATATCCTGGGACTATGCACACAACCAGGATGAAGAGAATTCAACCATGTTTTAGCATCACCCTTTAATGAGAAAGGAAACAACTTATGAATAAAGTAATAGCAAGTTTTCTCATCATTAGTGAACAGGGTGGCTATATCATTTAATTTAGTAAGATGTGTTCAGATTCATAGCCATAAAAAGGATCAGATTCAACCAAAGTAATTAACTCAGGGTCGATAGAGAAATCATAATCCTTATCGTAAATATAGATAGGTGAAGTGGCAAAAGCAGGGTCATATTTCATTCTAGAATTCAAAGATTTTTCTTCCAGCTTAGCAAACAGTTTCTTAAGATAATATTGAAGGAAATATGCCCTAGAGGCAATAATAAAGTTATTATTTATTTCCTTATTTCATGATAAATGTTTATTATTCATGCTAGAATTGTATTAACCGGAAACATAATACATGTGTGAATACATAGACAAACAAAGTGTCACTAGTATGCCTCTACTTGACTAGCTCGTTAATCAAAGATGGTTATGTTTCCTAACCATAGACATGTGTTGTCATTTGATTAACGTGATCACATCATTAGGAGAATGATGTGATTGACATGACCCATTCCATTAGCTTAGCACCCGATCGTTTAGTATGTTGCTATTGCTTTCTTCATGACTTATACATGTTCCTATGACTATGAGATTATGCAACTCCTGTTTGCCGGAGGAACACTTTGTGTGCTACCAAACGTCACAACGTAACTGGGTGATTATAAAGGAGCTCTACAGGTGTATCCAAAGGTACATGTTGGGTTGGCGTATTTCGAGATTAGGATTTGTCACTCCGATTGTCGGAGAGGTATCTCTGGGCCCTCTCAGTAATGCACATCACATAAGCCTTGCAAGCATTGCAACTAATGAGTTAGTTGCAAGATGAGGTATTATGAAACGAGTAAAGAGACTTGCTGGTAATGAGATTGAACTAGGTATTGAGATACCGATGATCGAATCTCGGGCAAGTAACATACCGATGACAAAGGGAACAACGTATGTTGTTATGCAGTCTGACCGATAAAGATCTTCGTAGAATATGTAGGAGCCAATATGAGCATCCAAGTTCCGCTATTGGTTATTGACCAAAGACGTGTCTCGGTCATGTCTACATTGTTCTCGAACCCGTAGGGTCCGCACGCTTAAGGTTTCGATGGCAGTTATATTATGAGTTTATGAGTTTTGATGTACCGAAGGAGTTCGGAGTCCCGGATGAGATCGGGGACATGACGAGGAGTCTCGAAATGGTCGAGACATAAAGATCGATATATTGGATGACTATATTCGGACATCGGAAAGGTTCCGAGTGATTCGGGTATTTTCGGGGGTACCGGGGAGTTACGGGAATATAAGGAAGAAGCAATGGGCCTCATGGGCCAAGTGGTGGAAGAGAGGAGGCAGGGCACGCGCGGCCCCCCTAGCCCAAACCGAATTGGACTAGGGGGTCGGCCCCTCTTTCCTTCTTTTCCTCCCTCTCCTTCCTTCTCCTTCTCCTTCCCTTCCTTCCCCTCTCCTACTTGGACTAGGAAAGAGGGGGAATCCTACTTGGAGTAGGATTGCCCCCCCTTGGGCGCGCCTCCTCCCCTTGGCCGCCTCTCCCCCCTTGCTCCTTTATATACGGGGGCAGGGGGCACCTCTAGACACAACAATTGATCGTTGAGATCTCTTAGCCGTGTGCGGTGCCCCCCTCCACCATAATCCTCGATAATATTGTAGCGGTGCTTGGGCGAAGCCCTACGACGGTAGAACATCAAGATCGTCACCACGCCGTCGTGTTGACGGAACTCATCCCTGACACTTTTCTGGATCGGAGTCCGGGGATCGTCATCGAGCTGAACGTGTGCAAGAACTCGGAGGTGCCGTAGTTTCGGTGCTTGATCGGTCGGGCCGTGAAGACATACGACTACATCAACCGCGTTGTTTTAACGCTTCCGCTATCGGTCTACGAGGGTATGTGGACAACACTCTCCCCTATCGTTGCTATGCATCACCATGATCTTGCGTGTGCGTAGAATTTTTTTGAAATTAGTACGTTCCCCAACAGTGGCATCCGAGCCTAGGTTTTATGTGTTGATGTTATATGCACGAGTAGAACACAAGTGAGTTGTGGGCGATATAAGTCATACTGCTTACCAGCATGTCATACTTTGGTTCGGCGGTATTGTTGGATGAAGCGGCCCGGACCGACATTACGCGTACGATTACGCGAGACTGGTTCTACCGACGTGCTTTGCACACAGGTGGCTGGCGGGTGTCAGTTTCTCCAACTTTAGTGTAACCGAGTGTGGCTACGCCCGGTCCTTGCGAAGGTTAAAACAACACCAACTTGACAAACTATCGTTGTGGTTTTGATGCGTAGGTAAGATTGGTTCTTGCTAAGCCCGTAGCAGCCACGTAAAACTTGCAACAACAAAGTAGAGGATGTCTAACTTGTTTTTGCAGGGCATGTTGTGATGTGATATGGTCAAGACGTGATGAGATATAAGTTGTTGTATGAGATGATCATGTTTTGTTGAAGTTATCGGCAACTGGCAAAATCCTTATGGTTGTCTCTCTATTGTATAAGATGCAAGCGCCAAATAATTGCTTTACTTTATCGCTATGCGATAGCAATAGTTGCAAGAGCAATTGTTGGTGAGACGACCATGTAACGACACATTGATATATATCAAGATGATGGAGATCATGGTGTCATGCCGGTGACTATAGAGATCATGACAGTACTTTGGAGATGGAGATCAAAGGCGCAAGATGATCATGGCCATATCATGTCACATATTTTGATTGCATATGATGTTTATCTTTTATACATCTTATTTTGCTTAGTTCGAAAGTAGCTTTATAAGATGATCTCTCACTAAATTTCAAGGTATAAGTGTTCTCCCTGAGTATGCACCGTTGCGAAAGTTCTTCGTGCTGAGACACCACGTGATGATCGGGTGTGATAGACTCTATGTTCAAATACAACGGGTGCAAAACAGTTGCACACGCAGAATACTCAAGTTAAACTTGACGAGCCTAGCATATACAGATATGGCCTCGGAACACTGTAGACCGAAAGGTCAAGCGTGAATCATATAGTAGATATGATCAACATAGTGATGTTCACCATTGAAAACTACTCCATCTCACGTGATGATCGGACATGGTTTAGTTGATTTGGATCACGTGATCACTTAGATGATTAGAGGGATGTCTATCTAAGTGGGAGTTCTTAAGTAATATGATTAATTGAACTTAAATTTATTATGAACTTAGTCCTGGTAGTATTTTGCAAATTATGTTATATATCAATAGCTCGCATTGTTGCTTTGACATGTTTATTTTGATATGTTCCTAGAGAAAATTGTGTTGAAAGATGTTAGTAGCAATGATGCGGATTGGATCCGTGATCTGAGGTTTATCCTCATTGCTGCACAGAAGAATTATGTCCTTGATGCACCGCTAGGTGATAGACCTATTGCAGGAGCAGATGCAGACGTTATGAACGTTTGGCTAGCTCAATATGATGACTATTTGATAGTTTAGTGCACCATGCTTAACGGCTTAGAATCGGGACTTCAAAGACGTTTTGAACGTCATGGACCGTATGAGATGTTCCAGGAGTTGAAGTTAATATTTCAAGCAAATACCCGAGTTGAGAGATATGAAGTCTCCAACAAGTTCTATAGCTAAAAGATGGAGGAGAATCACTCAACTAGTGAGCATTTTCTCAGATTGTCTGGGTACTACAATCGCTTGAATCAAGTGGGAGTTAATCTTCCAGATAAAATAGTGATTGACAGAATTCTCTAGTCACCATCACCAAGTTAGTAGAACTTCGTGATGAACTATAATATGCAAGGGATAACGGAAACGATTCCCAAGCTCTTCGTGATGCTAAAATCAACGAAAGTAGAAATCAAGAAAAATATCAAGTGTTGATGGTAGACAAGACCACTAGTTTCAAGAAAAGGGAAAAGGGAAGAAGGGGAACTTCAAGAAGAACGGCAAGCAAGTTGCTGCTCAAGTGAAGAAGCCCAAGTCTGGTCCTAAGCCTGAGACTAAGTGCTTCTACTGCAAAGGGACTGGTCACTGGAAGCGGAACTACCCCAAGTGATTGGCGGATAAGAAGGATGGCAAAGTGAACATAAGTATATTTGATATACATGTTATTGGTGTGTGCTTTACTAGTGTTTATAGCAACCCCTCAACATTTGATACTAGTTCAGTTGCTAAGATTAGTAACTCGAAACGGGAGTTGCAGAATAAACAGAGACTAGTTAAGGGTGAAGTGACGATGTGTGTTGGAAGTGGTTCCAAGATTGATATGATCATCATCGCACACTCCCTATACTTTCGGGATTAGTGTTGAACCTAAATAAGTGTTATTTGGTGTTTGAGTTGAGCATGAATATGATTTGATCATGTTTATTGTAATACGGTTATTCATTTAAGTAAGAGAATAAATTGTTCTTCTGTTTACATCAATAAAACCTTATATGGTTACACACCCAATGAAAATAGTTCATTGGATCTCGATCGTAGTGATACACATAATCATAATATTGAAACCAAAAGATGCAAAGTTAATAATGATAGTGCAACTTATTTGTGGCACTGCCGTTTAGGTCATATTGGTGTAAAGCGCATGAAGAAACTCCATGCTGATGGGTTTTTGGAATCACTTGATTATGAATCACTTGATGCTTGCGAACCATGCCTCATGGGCAAGATGACTAAAACGCCGTTCTCCGGAACAATGGAGCGAGCAACTGACTTATTGGAATACATACTGATGTATGCGATCCGATGAGTGTTGAGGCTCGCGGCGGGTATCGTTATTTTTTGACCTTCACAGATGATTTGAGCAGATATGAGTATATCTACTTGATGAAACATAAGTCTGAAACATTTCAAAAGTTCAAAGAATTTCAGAGTGAAGTGGAAAATCATCATGACAAAAAAAATGAAGTTTCTACGATTTGATCGCGGAGACAAATATTTGAGTTACGAGTTTGGCCTTCAGTTAAAACAATGTGAAATAGTTTCACTACTCACGCCACCTGGAACACCACAATGTAACGGTGTGTCCGAACATCGTAACCGTTCTTTATTGGATATAGTGCAATCTATGATGTTTCTTACCGATTTACCACTATATTTTTGGGGTTATGCATTAGAGACAGCTGCATTCACATAAAAAGGGCACCATCTAAATCCATTGAGACGACACCGTATGAACTGTGGTTTGGCAAGAAACCAAAGTTGTCGTTTCTTAAAGTTTGGGGTTGTGATGCTTATATGAAAAAGTTCCATCCTGATAAGCTCAAACCCAAATCGGAGAAATATGTCTTCATAGGATAACTAAAGGAGACTGTTGGGTACACCTTCTATCATAGATCCGAAGGCAAGACATTCGTTGCTAAGAATGGATTCTTTCTAGAGAAGGAGTTTCTCTCGAAAGAAGTGAGTGGGAGGAAAGTAGAACTTGATGAGGTAACTGTATCTGCTCCCTTATTGGAAAGTAGTTCATCACAGAAACTGGTTCCTGTGACACCTACACCAATTAGTGAGGAAGCTAATGATATTGATCATGAAACTTCAGATCAAGTTACTACTGAACCTCGTAGGTCAACCAGAGTAAGATCCACACTAGTGTGTTATGGTAATCCTGTTCTGGAGGTCATGTTACTTGACCATGATGAACCTACGAACTATGAGGAAGCGATGATGAGCCCAGATTCCGCAAAATGGCTTGAGGCCATGAAATCTGAGATTGGATCCATGTATGAGAACAAAGTATGGACTTTGGTTGACTTGCCCGATGATCAGCAAGCCATTGAGATTAAATGGATCTTCAAGAGGAAGACGGACGCTGATAGTAGTGTTACTATCTACAAAGCTAGACTTGTCGAAAAAGGTTTTTGACAGAGTTCAAGGTGTTGACTACGATGAGATTTTCTCACTCGTATCGATGCTTAAAGTCTGTCCGAATCATGTTAGCAATTGCAGAATTTTATGAAATCTGGCAAATGGATAACAAAACTGCAATGCTTAATGGATTTCTTAAAGAAGAGTTGTATATGATGCAACCAGAAGGTTTTGTCAATCCTAAAGGTGTTAACAAAATGTGCAAACTCCAGCGATCCATCTATGGACTAGTACAAGCATCTCGGAGTTCGAATATACGCTTTGATGAGTTGATCAAAGCATATAGTTTTATACAGACTTGCAGTGAAGCCTGTATTTACAAGAAAGTGAGTGGGAGCACTACAGAATTTCTGATAAGTATATGTGAGTGACATACTGTTGATCGGAAATAATGTAGAATTATTCTGTAAAGCATAAAGAAGTGTTTGAAAGGAGTTTTTCAAAGAAAGACCTCGGTGAAGCTGCTTACATATTGAGCATCAAGATCTATAGAGATAGATCAAGACGCTTGATAAGTTTTTTCAATGAGTACATACCTTGACAAGATTTTGAAGTAGTTCAAAATGGAACAGTCAAAGAAAGAGTTCTTACCTGTGTTACAAGGTGTCGAATTGAGTAAGACTCAAAGCCCGACCACAGCAGAAGATAGAAAGAGAATGAAAGTCATTCCCTATGCCTCAGCCATAGGTTATATAAAGTATGCCATGCTATGTACCAGATCTATTGTATACCCTACACTAATTTTGGCAAGGGAGTACAATAGTGATCTAGGAGTAGATCACTGGACATCGGTCAAAATTATCCTTAGTGGAATAAGGATATGTTTCTCGATTATGGAGGTGACAAAAGGTTCGTCGTAAAAGGATTACGTCGATACAAGTTTTTGGCACTGATCCGGATGACTCTAAGTCTTCATCTGGATACATATTGAAAGTGGGAGCAATTAGCTAAAGTAGCTCCGTGCAGAGCATTGTAGACATAGAAATTTGCAAAATACATACGGATCTGAATTTTGGCAGACTCGTTGACTAAGCTTCTCTCACAAGCAAAACATGATCACACCTTAGTACTCTTTGGGTGTTAATCACATATAGATGTGAACTAGATTACTGACTCTAGTAAACCCTTTGAGTGTTGGTCACATGACGATGTGAACTATGGGTGTTAATCACATGGTGATGTGAACTATTGATGTTAAATCACATGGCGATGTGATCTAGATTATTGACTCTAGTGCAAGTGGGAGACTGAAGGAAATATGCCCTAGAGGCAATAATAAAGTTATTATTTATTTCCTTATTTCATGATAAATGTTTATTATTCATGCTAGAATTGTATTAACCGGAAAAATAATACATATGTGTCACTAGTATGCCTCTACTTGACTAGCTCATTAATCAAAGATGGTTATGTTTCCTAACCATAGACATGTGTTGTCATTTGATTAACGGGATCACATCATTAGGAGAATGATGTGATTGACATGACCCATTCCATTAGCTTAGCACCCGATCGTTTAGTATGTTGCTATTGCTTTCTTCATGACTTATACATGTTCCTATGACTATGAGATTATGCAACTCCCGTTTGCCGGAGGAACACTTTGTGTGCTACCAAACGTCACAATGTAACTGGGTGATTATAAAGGAGTTCTACAGGTGTCTCCAAAGGTACATGTTGGGTTGGCATATTTCGAGATTAGGATTTGTCACTCCGATTGTCGGAGAGGTATCTCTGGGCCCTCTCGGTAATGCACATCACATAAGCCTTGCAAGCATTGCAACTAATGAATTAGTTGCGAGATGAGGTATTACGAAACGAGTAAAGAGACTTGCCGGTAATGACATTGAACTAGGTATTGAGATACCGACGATCGAATCTCAGGCAAGTAACATACCGATGACAAAGGGAACAACGTATGTTGTTATGCGGTCTGACCGATAAAGATCTTCGTAGAATATGTAGGAGCCAATATGAGCATCCAGGTTCCGCTATTGGTTATTGACCGAAGACGTGTCTCGGTCATGTCTACATTGTTCTTGAACCCGTAGGGTCCACACGCTTAAGGTTTCGATGACAGTTATATTATGAGTTTATGAGTTTTGATGTACCGAAGGAGTTCGGAGTCCCGGATGAGATCGGGGACATGACGAGGAGTCTCGAAATGGTCGAGACGTAAAGATCGATATATTGGACGACTATATTCGGACATCGGAAAGCTTCCGAGTGATTCGGGTATTTTCGGGGGTATCGGGGAGTTACGGGAATACGAGGAAGAAGCAATGGGCCACATGGGCCAAGTGGTGGAAGAGAGGAGGCAGGGCGCGCGGGCCCCTAGCCCAAACGGAATTGGACTAGGGGGCCGGCCCCTCTTTCCTCCTTTTCCTCCCTCTCCTTCCTTCTCCTTCTCCTTCCCTTCCTTCCCCTCTCCTACTTGGACTAGGAAAGAGGGGGGAATCCTACTTGGAGTAGGATTGCCCCCCCTTGGGCACGCCTCCTCCCCTTGGCCGCCTCTCCTCCCTTGCTCCTTTATATACGGGGGCAGGGGGCACCTCTAGACACAACAATAGATCCTTGAGATCTCTTAGCCGTGTGCGGTGCCCCCCTCCACCATAATCCTCTGTAATATTGTAGTGGTGCTTAGGCGAAGCCCTGCGACGGTAGAACATCAAGATCATCACCACGCCGTCGTGTTGATGGAACTCATCCCCGACGCTTTGTTGGATCGGAGTCCGGGGATCGTCATCGAGCTGAACGTGTGCAAGAACTCGGAGGTGTCGTAGTTTCGGTGCTTGATCGGTCGGGCCGTGAAGACATACGACTACATCAACCGCGTTGTTATAACGCTTCCGCTATCGGTCTACGAGGGTACGTGGACAACACTCTCCCCTCTCGTTGCTATGCATCACCATGATCTTACGTGTGTGTAGAATTTTTTTGAAATTACTATGTTCCCCAACAAATATCTATCATTGCAAGCTAAAAAGTATCTAGCAGTTTCTTCATCCATGACATAACACTCAGGCACAACAGGCAATTCATATCTAGGGGGAGAATCTTCATCATCACTTTCATCAATATTATCAGTTTCAATAATTTCATTCTCTCTAGCCCTAGCAAGTTGTTAATCCAGAAATTCACCTAATGGCATAGTATTATCTAGCATAGAAGTAGTTTCATCATAAGTATCATGCAAAGGAGAAGTTGCATCATCAATAACATGCGACATATCAGAATTAGTAGCAGGAATAGGTGTCGCAAGTTTACTCAAAATAGAAGGTGAATCAAGTGCAGAGCTAGATGGAAATTCCTTACCGCCCCTCGTAGTTGAGGGAAAAATCTTGGTTCTTTCATTTTCAAGTTCCTCATAGTAATCAGCAGATATAAATCCCAAGTGACTCAAAGAATAGAGCTATGCTCCTCTACAACGGCGCCATAAAATAGTCTTGATAACCCACAAGTATAGGGGATCGCAACAGTTTTCGAGGGTAGAGTATTCAACCCAAATTTATTGATTCAACACAAGGGGAGCCAAAGAATATTCTCAAGTATTAACAGTTGAGTTTTCAATTCAACCGCACTTGCAATACTTAATATCTGCAGCAAAGTATTTAGTAGCAAAGTAATATGGAAGTAACGGTAACGATGGCAAAAGTAATAGTAGCAATTTTGTAGTGATTCTAACAATGGCAACGGAAAAGTAACTAAGCAAAGATCAATATATGAAAAGCTCCTGGGCAACGGATCGGTGATGGATAATTATGTCGGATGTGATTCCTCATGTAACAGTTATAACATAGGGTGACATAGAACTAACTCCAGTTCATCAATGTAATGTAGTCATGTATTCCGAATATAGTCATACATGCTTATGGAAAAAAAACATGCATGACATCTTTTGTCCTACCCTCTCGTGGCAGCGGGGTCCTATTGGAAACTAAGGGATATTAAGGCCTCCTTTTAATAGAGTAGCAGAACAAAGCATTAGCACTTAGTGAATACAAGAACTCCTCAAACTATAGTCATCACCGGTAATTGTCCCGATTATTGTCAGTTCAGTGTTAACGGATCATAACACATAGTAGGTGGATATTGACTTGCAAAATAGGATCAAGAACTCACATATATTCATGGAAAGACAATAGGTTCAGATTTGAAATCTTGGCATTCAGGCCCTAGTGACAAGCATTAAGCATAGCAAAGTCATAGCAACATCAATCTCAAAACATAATGGATACTAGGGATCAAACCCTAACAAAACTAACTCGATTACATGATAAATCTCATCCAACCCATCACCGTCCAGCAAGCCTACGATGGAATTACTCATGCACGGTGGTGAGCATCATGAAATTGGTGATGGAGGAAGGTTGATGATGACAATGGCGACGGATTCCCCTATACGGAGCCCCGAACGGACTCTAGATCAACCCTTCCAAGAGAGATCAGGGATTGGCGGCGGCTCCGTATCGTAAAACACGATGAATCCTTCTCCTAGAACATGAATATATATACTTGGAGTTGAGGTCGGTGGAGCCTCAGGGGGCCCACGAGATAGGGGCGCGCCCTAGGGGGGTGGGCACGTCGCCCACCCTCGTGGACAGGGTGTGGGCCCCCTGGTGTTGATTCTTTCGCCAGTATTTTTTATAAATTCCAAAAATATTCTCCGTGAAGTTTCAGGTCATTCTGAGAACTTTTATTTCTGCACAAAAATAACACCTTGGCAATTCTGCTAAAAACAGCGTCAGTCTGGGTTAGTTCCATTCAAATCATGCAAGTTAGAGTCCAAAACAAGGTCAAAAGTGTTTGGAAAAGTAGATACGATGGAGATGTATCAACCATGTTCAAAAACAAGGTGCTAAATGCATAAGACATTACCGGTTTAAGGTCATGCTATTAAACTGATCATTGACTTAAAGGTAAGATGTTATGAACAATTTACGGGTTAAGCCGGGCGATTAACATTGAATTATTGGCGGCTTATAAGGGGTCTAATGGTACCTACCGATTAAGAATTTTACTGTTATGCCAAACAAAGTTTAACATTAAAGATATACATTGCAGAATTACGATCATGAGCAAGTATGGTAAATCGAAGTTATATTGTCGGGTTAGGCAAAGTGTTAAGGTATATGGTGGCGGTTTAAACGAGATTTAGTTCCTTGAGGTGGATCATGGTTTTGTGGTATAAGCCTCCATAACATTTATGATACTTCACATGTGACTAAGTGTTGGACAAACAGATTCTACAAGATGGAGCAATAATTGTGGATCTACCACTGTTCTGAAAAGGCAGTAAAATATATAACCCTAAGCAGCAGTAGTTGAGCAGTTCATGTGTCTGGATTGGGTTTTTCACACAGAAGAGATGTGTTAATATCAAAAATTGGTACTACAATTACCACTGCGCAGGAGGAGTATTAAGTTTGGATTGAAATATCAAAATACAGTAAAGAACAAAGCAAGGCGGAGATGAACTCGACGAACTTATAGGAACCCTAACGGGATCTACGATGAGAGGAAAAGGGAAAACTCACCGGAGCTCGTGAATAGCGGAGGCATGCGGACGGACTCTGGTCAGATTCGGTTGATACAACGGTCGGAGACGAGGCAGTGGTGAAGGTCGACGGTGGCGGCGGAGCTCGGGCGCAGAGGTGTTGTGAGGTAGAAGACGGAGATGATAAGGCAAGGGGGAAATTGAAAATGGACCCCTGGCCCTATTTATAAGGCTGGAAAGATAAGTGGCATGTGCGGGAATCGAGGAGGTCGAAAAATGGATATGTGACAGCATCGACGCCTTGATTTTTAGAGGTTCATTAAAAGAAATGGTATACTGAGATTTGGGCCTTGCGTAATATTAATGGCAGGTGACGTCACGGTGGGTTATCGCAATCCTAGGATATGACGTCATGGCGGGTTATAAGATTCTGCAAGAGCAAATGAGGAAGGAATTTCTTGAAGTATTGAAGATTGATATGAACAAGTACACATCAACCTGGGGCCTATGGGGATATAACTATTGGGTATAAAGCGCCTAGGAGGGGCCGGGTTATACCACTGGCGGCTTATCAATGAAGATGGCAGACCATATGAGCCTGGAAATGGCCCAAGACCCAGAGGTGACTTACGGCCCGGGTGGATGAACCGCCATGTATGTATGACTTGTATTGTAAGGAAAGCGTAGTTAGTCACCGAGCCGGACACGTTGTATGAACCGGCCGCGACTCTGTAAGCCGTCGGGTGTAACCTGTGTATATAAAGGGACGACCCGGCAGCGGTTTAGGACAAGAAACAACAGATCGAGAACTAGGTCAAGCGTATTCGCTCCCTAGTAATCGAAGCCCTAGCAATACAATCCCAAACTAGAGTAGGTCTTTACCTTCATCATAAGGGACTGAACCAGTATAAACTCTCTGCGTCCTTTGTCCCGTTTAACCCCCTTAAGCTAACCTAGCTGTGATGGCCCTACGACTAAGTCCTTCCGCTAGGACATCTTCCATGACGATTCCACGACAGAAATTATCTACACATGGTCATGATAATTCAAGGGCCAAGCCAACTGGGCACTGATCAGAACTTGTATCTGCAGCTACTGAAGAGGAGCTAGATATTTATGGGCAGATGAGGCGGTGCAGACATATGATGCTAAAATGGGTATGTATTTCTCTATGAAAGTTATGCTACTCATGATGGTGCAGGAATATCCGGCATACAATTATAATTTGGGTAAGGTTTGCCGCGGGAACTGCACATGTGTTAGGTGCATGGATGAAACTCATTCTCTATATCTGAAGACCTCTCAGACCTCTCATAAAACAATTTACACGGGGCATAGAAGATGGCTGGATAAAAATGATGAATGGAGAAACAGAGAAGATTTGTTTAATAACAGAAAAGAAAAGCGAGGGAAGCCACGCAAGAGGAGTGGAATAGAAATCCTACAAATGTTGAACAACTAGGAAGAGTGTCCAGAGCCTGGAAAGAAACAGAAGAGAGTGGAGCCACTGTTAAAAGTATGGAAAACGAGGTGTCCGTTTTGGGACTTGGAGTATTGGAAGTATCTCTCCACGCCCCATTGTATCGATGTCATGCATATCACAAAGAATGTTTGCGAGAGTTTGGTTGCCACCATTTTGAACATCCCAGACAAGACAAAAGATATGGGGAGCTCAAGAAAAGATCTAGAATCACTTAAAATAAGACTGGATTTGTGGGCTGACGTGGTGGAAAGCGACGTTGGTAAGGCTGAAAACGGTGTCAAAATTCAAACCCGCTTGCTATAGTCTGTCTCCAGAGGAACTTGACAAGATATTCAACCGCCTTGCTAATGTTCGGGAAAGTTTCAGACACTCAAACATACACAGATATTTGTCACGTGAGAAGAAAACTTTATCTGGGATAAAGTCGCATGACTGTCACGTGATGATTACACAAATACTTCCGGTTGAACTTAGAGGAATAATGGAACCGCATGTCAGAAAGACACTCCAAGACCTCTATAAATTCTTTGACATCATCTCTCATAAATCGATCAGCCTGGAGCGTTGCAAGAAACTGTATGAAGAGATTGTTGTCATATTATGTGAGCTTGAGGTGTACTTCCCGCCCTCATTTTTTGACATCATGGTGTACTTGTCCACATTATTGGAGATATCATAGACCTGGGCCCAATATTCCTCCACAATATGTTCCCCTTTGACAGGTTAAATGCGATACTCAAACGATACGTTCATAACAAGTCACATCCAGACGGAAGCATCGTCCAGGGATTTCTAACTGTGGAGGTTATCTTGTTTTGCACAGACTACCTTGAAGTCGACAATCCTTTGGGCATGCCCAAGAATAAGCACATTGGCAGGCTCAAGGGCGTAGGTCACAACAAAAGGAGAAAGAACTTGCATCTAACCTTCGACGATCCAACCAAGAGCACGAATTCATAAGAGCTCACACTGTGGTGCTACAAAACATTAAAAAAATCCAAAAAACCATTAAAAAATTATTGCGGTTGCAGGCGGGGAAGGGGGCTGCCATGTCAGACATTTGCGATGGTGAGCGGGGGAGGGGGCCCGCCACGTCGATCCCCTCCCCCAAATACACCCCCTACCGTCCCACACACTCTGTTCAAACTACCCCCACCCGAAATCGCCAGCCGTCGGCGCGCGCCATTGACCTCACCTTGCCGGCTTGCTCACCTCCTACGCCGCCAATGACGCCGGTGTAGCGTGATCGCCCACCATGCTTGAATGACTAAGGAAGAGCCTAGGGCGCCACCGCGGGGTCATCGTTGCGTGCCCGCGGTCTAGTCCGACAATGTCGCCGGCCCCTAGATCTCCTCCAACACCGTCGCCGGCGTGCCCACGGTACTCCAACTCCACCGCGACCTCCGAGCCATCTCCCACCGAGGTACATATATATTACTTCTGACCACATCCGCTTCAAGCAACATGAAACATCATTATTTGAGCAATGCAAGGTGTTCGATGACATGTCTACATCGGTTTATTTGCAAGAATTAATATGAGTGCCAATGTTCTCACGAAACCTCGATTAATTTCCGTTTCATCAAATTTCTGGAACTCAATATGCCCTACTTTTAGCAAAGGTCATACCGAAATTTCTAACTTTTTTTCAATTTTGCGTTTCGACGAATGATTCCCGTGCCAGAGCATCATCTCAAGACAAACTCAATGACAACAACCCTGACGTTGAGATGGGAGCCCCCGACGTCGAGACGGGCGATGACCATCATGAAGAACCACCCATCGGGCGAGGATAAACGAGGCACATTGACGGGACTTCAGCCAGCACCACCGCCAGCAACAAGAGCACGTGTAACGCTAGGCCACTGAACAAGCTTCACAAAGGTATCTGTTGGGTAACGTAGCATAAACTCAAAATTTTCCTACGTGTCACCAAGATCTATCTATGGAGTCATATAGCAACGAGGGAGGAGTGGATCTACATACCCTTGTAGATCGCGCGCGGAAGCGTTCAAGAGAACGGGGTTGATGGAGTCGTACTCGTCGTGATCCAAATCACCGATGATCCTAGCGCGGAACGGACGACACCTCACGTTCAACACACGTACGGAGCAGCAACGTCTCCTCCTTCTTGATCCAGCAAGGGGGGAGGAGAGGTTGATGGAGATCCAGCAGCACGACGGCGTGGTGGTGGAAGTAGCAGGATTCCAATAGGGCTTCGCCAAGCGCTGCGGGAGGAGGGAGATGTGTCATGGGAGGGAGAGGGAGGCGCCAGGGCTTAGGTTGGGCTGCCCTCCCTTCCCCCCACTATATATAGGGCCAAGGGAAAGGGGGAAGGCGCAGCCTTGGCCCTTCCTCCAAGGAAGGGTGCGGCCAGGGGAGGAGTCCCTCCTCCCCAAGGCACCTCGGAGGTGCCTTCCCCCTTTAGGACTCTTCCTTTCCCTCTTCTCTTGGCGCATGGGCCTCTTGGGGCTGGTGCCCTTGGCCCATATAGGCCAAGGCGCACCCCCTACAGCCCATGTGGCCCCCGGGGCAGGTGGCCCCACCCGGTGGACCCCCGGGACCTTTCCGGTGGTCCCGGTACAATACCGGTGACCCCGAAACTTGTCCCGATGGCCGAAATAGCACTTCCTATATATAATTATTTACCTCCGGACCATTCCGGAACTCCTCGTGACGTCCGGGATCTCATCCGGGACTCCGAACAACTTTAGGGTTACTGCATACTAATATCTCTATAACCCTAGCGTCACCGAACCTTAAGTGTGTAGACCCTACGGGTTCGGGAGACATGCAGACATGACCGAGATGACTCTCCGGTCAATAACCAACAGCGGGATCTGGATACCCAAGTTGGCTCCCACATGTTCCACGATGATCTCATCGGATGAACCATGATGTCAAGGACTTAATCAATCCCGTATACAATTCCCTTTGTCTAGCGGTACGATACTTGCCCGAGATTCGATCATCGGTATCCCGATACCTTGTTCAATCTCGTTACCGGCAAGTCTCTTTACTCGTTTCGTAACACATCATCCCGTGATCAACTCCTTGATCACATTGTGCACATTATGATGATGTCCTACCGAGTGGGCCCAGAGATACCTCTCCGTTTACACGGAGTGACAAATCCCAGTCTCGATTCGTGCCAACCCAACAGACACTTTCGGAGATACCTGTAGTGTACCTTTATAGCCACCCAGTTACGTTGTGACGTTTGGCACACCCAAAGCACTCCTACTGTATCCGGGAGTTGCACAATCTCATGGTCTAAGGAAATGATACTTGACATTAGAAAAACTTTAGCATACGAACTACATGATCTTGTGCTAAGCTTAGAATTGGGTCTTTGTCCATCACATCATTCTCCTAATGATGTGATCCCGTTATCAATGACATCCAATGTCCATGGTCAGGAAACCGTAACCATCTATTGATCAACGAGCTAGTCAACTAGAGGCTTACTAGGGACATGGTGTTGTCTATGTATCCACACATGTATCTGAGTTTCCTATCAATACAATTCTAGCATGGATAATAAACGATTATCATGAACAAGGAAATATAATAATAACTAATTTATTATTGCCTCTAGGGCATATTTCCAACAGTCTCCCACTTGCACTAGAGTCAATAATCCAGTTCACATCGCTATGTGACTAACACTCAAGGTCACATCCCCATGTGACTAACACCCAAAGAGTTTACTAGAGTCAATAATCTAGTTCACATTACCTTGTGATTAACACTCATGAGTTCTGGGTTTGAACATGTTATGCTTGTGAGAGATGTTATAGTCAACGGGTCTGAATCTTTCAGATCCGTATGTACTTCGCAAATTTCTTATGTCATCTTGTAGATGCAACTACTACGCTACATTTGGAGCTATTCCAAATAACTGTTCTACTATACGAATCCAGTCTACTACTCAGAATAATCTGGATTAGTGTCAAAGTTTGCATCGGCGTAACCCTTTACGACGAACTCTTTTACCACCTCCATAATCGAGAAAATTCCTTAATCCACTAGTTACTAAGGATAACTTTGACCGTTGTCCTGTGATCCATTCTTGGATCACTCTTGTACCCCTTGACTGACTCATGGCAAGGCACACTTCAGGTGCGGTACACAGCACAGCATACTATAGAGAGCCTATGATAAAAGCATAGGGGACGACCTTCGTCCTTCCTCTTTCTTCTGCCGTGGTCGAGCTTTAAGTCTTAACTTCATACCTTACAACTCAGGCAAGAACTCCTTCTTTGACTGATCCATCTTGAACACCTTCAAGATCATGTCAAGGTATGTGCTCATTTGAAAGTACCATTAAGAATTTTGATCTATCCTTATAGATCTTGATGCTCAATGTTCAAGTAGCTTAATCCAGGCTTTCCATTGAAAATACTTTCCAAATAACCCCATATGCTTTCCAGAAATTCTACGTCATTTCTGATTAACAATATGTCAACAACATATATTCATCAAAAATTCTATAGTGCTCCCACTCACTTCTTTGGAAATACAAGTTTCTCATAAACTTTGTATAAACCCAAAATCTTTGATCATCATCAAAGCATACATTCCAACTCCGAGATGCTTACTCCAGTCCCTAGAAGGATTGCTAGAGCTTTTCATACTTATTAGCATCTTTCAGGATTGACAAAACCTTCTGGTTTGTATCACATACAACCTTTCCTCAAAAAACGTCGAGGAAACAATGTTTTTTGACATCCTATCTGCAAGATTTCATAAATAATGCAGTAATTGCTAATATAATTTCAACAAACTCTTAGCATCGCTACGAGTGAGAAAGTCTCATCGTAGTCAACTCCTTGAACTTGTCGGAAAACATCTTAACGACAAGTCGAGCTTTCTTAATGGTGATACCTACCATCATTGTCCGTCTTCCTTTTAAAATCCATATGTACCTAACAGCCTTACGACCATCAAGTAGTTCTCCCAAAGTCTACACTTTGTTTTCATATATGGATCCTCTCTCAGATTATATGGCCTCGAGCCATTTTGGAATCCAGGCCCACCATCGCTTCTCCATAGCTCGTAGGTTCATTGTTGTCTAGCAACTTGACTTCCAAGACAGGATTACATACCACTCTGAAGTAGTACGCATCCTTGTCATCCCACGAGGTTTGGTAGTGACTTGATCTGAAGTTTCATGATCACTATCATAATCTTCCACTTCAATTGGTGTAGGTGCCACAGGAACAACTCATGTGCCTTGCCACACACTAGTTGAAGAGACGGTTCAATAACCTCATCAAGTCTCCACCATCCTCCCACTCAATTCTTTCGAGAGAAACTTTTCCTCGAGAAAGGACCCGATTCTAGAAACAATCCCTTATTGCTTTCGGATCTGAGACAGGAGGTATACCCAACTATTTTGGGTGTCCTATGAAGATGCATTTATCCGCTTTGGGTTCGAGCTTATCAGCCTGAAACTTTTTCACATAAGCGTCGCAGCCCCAAACTTTTAAGAAATGACAGCTTAGGTTTCTCTATACCATAGTTCATATGGTGTCATCTCATAAGAATTACGTGGTGCCCTATTTAAAGTGAATGTGGTTGTCTCTAATGCCTAACCCATAAACTATCGTGGTAATTCGATAAGAGACATCATGGTATGCATCATATCCAATAGGGTGCAGTTATGATGTTCGGACACACCATCACACTATGGTGTTCCAGGCTGTATTAGTTGTGAAACAATTTCCACAATGTCTTAATTCTGTGCCAAACTCGTAATTCAGATATTCATCTCTATGATCATATCATAGATATTTTATCCTCTTGTCACGATGATCTTTCAACTTCACCCTGAAATTACTTGAACCTTTCAATAATTCAGACTCGTGATTCATCAAGTAAATATACTCGACATCTACTCAAATCATCTGTGAAGCAAGAACATAACGATATCCACTACACGCCTCAGCACTCATTGGACTGCACACATCAAAATGTATTTCTTCGAACAAGTTGCTTTCTAGTTCCATTTTGCTGAAAACGAGGCTTTCAGTCATCTTGCCCATGTGGTATGATTTGCATGTCTCAAGTGATTCAAAATCAAGTGAGTCCAAACGGTCCATTTGCATGGAGTTTCTTCATGCATATACACCAATAGACATGGTTCGCATGTCTCAAACTTTTCAAAAATGAGTGAGTCCAAAGATCCATCAATATGGAGTCTCTTCATGCGTTTTATACCGATATGACTTAAGTGGCAGTGCCACAAGTAGGTGGTACTATCATTACCATCTTATATCTTTTGGCATGAACATGTGTATCACTATGATCGAGATTCAATGAACCATTCATTTTAGGTGCAAGACCATTGAAGGTATTATTCAAATAAACAGAGTAACCGTTATTCTCCTTAAATGAATAACCGTATTGCGATAGACATAATCCAATCATGTCTATGCTCAACGCAAACACCAATCTCGATGGCAGAGGGAGCGTGCGATGCTTGATCATATCAACATTGGAAACACTTCCAACACATATCGTCAGCTCACCTTTAGCTACTCTCCGTTTATTCCGTAGCTTTTATTTCGAGTTACTAACACTTAGCAACCGAACCGGTATCTAATACCCTGGTGCTACAAGGAGTACTAGTAAAGTACACATTAACATAATACATCCAATATACTTCTGTCGACCTTGCCAGCCTTCTTATCTACCAAGTATCTAGGGTATCCAGTGGCTGTTCCCCTTATTACAGAAGCACTTAGTCTCGGGTTTGGGTTCAACCTTGGGTTTCTTCACTAGAGCAGCAACTGAATTGCCGTTTCATGAAGTATCCCTTCGTGCCCTGGCCCTTCTTGAAACTAGTGGTTTCACCAACCATCAACAATTGATGCTCCTTGATTTCTACTTTTGTGGTGTCAAACATCGCGAATATCTCAAGGATCATCATATATGTCCCTGATATATTATAGTTCATCATGAAGCTCTAGCAGCTTGGTGGTAATGATTTCGGAGAAACATCACTTTCTCATCTGGAAGATCAACTCCCACTCGATTCAAATGATTGTTGTACTCAGACAATCTGAGCACAAGCTCAACAATTGAGCTTTTCTCCCTTAGTTTGCAGGCTAAGAAAATCATCGGAGGTCTTATACCTCTTGACGTTGGCACGATCCTGAAATCCCAATTTCAGCCCTCGAAACATCTCATATGTTTCGCGACGTTTCAAAACATCTTCGGTGCCTCAACTCTAAACCGTTTAACGGAACTATCACGTAGTTATCAAAATGTGTATGTCAGATGTTCGCAACATCCATAGACAACGTTCGAGGTTCAGCACACTGAGCGGTGCATTAAGGACATAAGCCTTCTATGAAGCAATGAGGACAATCCTTAGTTTACGGACCTAGTCCGCATAATTGCTACTATCAACTTTCAACTAAATTTTCTCTAGGAACATAACTAAACAGTAGAACTGAAGCGCGAGCTACAACATAATTTGCGAAGACCTTTTGACTATGTTCAGGATAATTAAGTTCATCTTGTGAACTCCCACTCAGATAGACATCCCTCTAGTCATCTAAGTGATTACATGATCCGAGTCAACTAGGCCATGTCCGATCATCACGTGAGATGGACTAGTCATCATCGGTGAACATCTTCATGTTGATCGTATCTACCATACGACTCATGCTCGACCTTTCGGTCTCTTGTGTTCCGAGGCCATGTCTGTACATGCTAGGCTCGTCAAGTCAACCTAAGTGTTTCGCGTGTGTAAATCTGTCTTACACCCGTTGTATGTGAATGTTAGAATATAACACCCGATCATCACGTGGTGCTTCGAAACAACGAACTGTCGCAGGGGTGCACAGTTAGGGGGAACACTTTCTTGAAATTATTATGAGGGATCATCTTATTTACTACCGTCGTTCTAAGTAAACAAGATGCATAAACATGATAAACATCACATGCAATCAAATAGTGACATGATATGGCCATCATCACTTTGCTCCTCTTGATCTCCATCTTCGGGGCTACATGATCATCATCGTCACCGGCATGACACCATGATCTCCATCATCATGATATCTATCATCGTGTCTTCATGAAGTTGTCTTGTCAACTATTACTTCTACTACTATAGCTAACGGTTAGCAATAAAGTAAAGTAATTACATGACGTTTATGTTGACACGCAGGTCATAAATTAATTAAGACAACTCCTATGGCTCCTGCCGGTTGTCATACTCATCGACATGCAAGTCGTGATTCCTATTACAAGAACATGATCAATCTCATACATCACATATATCATTCATCACATCCTTTTGGCCATATCACATCACATAGCATACCCTGCAAAAACAAGTTAGACGTCCTCTAATTGTTGTTTGCATGTTTTACGTGGCTGCTATGGGTTTCTAGCAAGAACGTTTCTTACCTACGCAAAAACCACAACGTGATATGCCAATTGCTATTTACCCTTCATAAGGACCCTTTTCATCGAATCCGATCCGACTAAAGTGGGAGAGACAGACACCCGCTAGCCACCTTATGCAACTAGTGCATGTCAGTCGGTGGAACCAGTCTCACGTAAGAGTACGTGTAAAGTCGGTCCGGGCCGCTTCATCCCACAATGCCACCGAATCAAGATTGGACTAGTAATGGTAAGCATATTGAACAAAATCAACGCCCACAACTACTTTGTGTTCTACTCGTGCATAGAAACTACGCATAGACCTAGATCATGATGCCACTGTTGGGTAACGTAGCATAAATTCAAAATTTTCCTATGTGTCACCAAGATCTATCTATGGAGTCATCTAGCAACGAGGGAGGAGTGGATCTACATACCCTTGTAGATCGCGCGCGGAAGCGTTCAAGAGAACGGGGTTGATGGAGTCGTACTCGTCGTGATCCAAATCACCGATGATCCTAGCGCCGAACGGACGGCACCTCCGCGTTCAACACACGTACGGAGCAGCGACGTATCCTCCTTCTTGATCCATCAAGGGTGGAGGAGAGGTTGATGGAGATCCAGCAGCACGACGGCGTGGTGGTGGAAGTAGCAGGATTCCAACAGGGCTTCGCCAAGTGCTGCGGGAGGAGGGAGATGTGTCATGGGAGGGAGAGGGAGGTGCCAGGGCTTTGGTTGGGCTGCCCTCCCTTCCCCCCACTATATATAGGGCCAAGGGAGACGGGGGGGGGGGGCGCAGCCTTGGCCCTTCCTCCAAGGAAGGGTGCGGCCAAGGGAGGAGTCCCTCCTCCCCAAGGCACCTCAGAGGTGCCTTCCCCCTTTAGGACTCTTCCTTTCCCTCTTCTCTTGGCGCATGGGCCTCTTGGGGCTGGTGCCCTTGGCCCATATAGGCTAAGGTGCACCCCCTACAGCCCATGTGGCCCCCGGGGCAGGTGGCCCCACCCGATGGACCCCCGGGACCCTTCCGGTGGTCCCGGTACAATACCGGTGACCCCGAAACTTGTCCCGATGGCCGAAATAGCACTTCCTATATATAATTCTTTACCTCCGGACCATTCCGGAACTCCTCGTGACGTCCGGGATCTCATCCGGGACTCCGAACAACTTTTGGGTTACCGCATACTAATATCTCTATAACCCTAGCGTCACCGAACCTTAAGTCTGTAGACCCTACGGGTTCAGGAGACATGCATACATGACCGAGATGACTCTCCGATCAATAACCAACAGCGGGATATGGATACCCATGTTGGCTCCCACATGTTCCACGATGATCTCATCGGATGAACCACGATGTCAAGGACTTAATCAATCCCGTATACAATTCCCTTTGTCTAGCGGTACGATACTTGCCCGAGATTCGATCGTCGGTATCCTGATACCTTGTTCAATCTTGTTACTGGCAAGTCTCTTTACTCGTTTCATAACACATCATCCCGTGATCAACTCCTTGATCACATTGTGCACATTATGATGATGTCCTACCGAGTGGGCCCAGAGATACGTCTCCGTTTACACGGAGTGACAAATCCCAGTCTCGATTCGTGCCAACCCAACAGACACTTTCGGAGATACCTGTAGTGTACCTTTATAGCCACCCAGTTACGTTGTGACGTTTGGCACACCCAAAGCACTCCTACGGTATCCGGGAGTTGATCAATCTCATGGTCTAAGGAAATGATACTTGACATTAGAAAAACTTTAGCATACGAACTACATGATCTTGTGCTAGGCTTAGGATTGGGTCTTTGTCCATCACATCATTCTCCTAATGATGTGATCCCGTTATCAATGACATCCAATGTCCATGGTCAGGAAACCGTAACCATCTATTGATCAACGAGCTAGTCAACTAGAGGCTTACTAGGGACATGGTGTTGTCTATTTATCCACACATGTATCTGAGTTTCCTATCAATACAATTCTAGCATGGATAATAAACGATTATCATGAACAAGGAAATATAATAATAACTAATTTATTATTGCCTCTAGGGCATATTTCCAACAGTATCATTATAATAACCGCAGTTAGCCCAACAGGAGAGCTCGTCGCCCCAGATGTCGCGACAAAGACATATAGTAATATGATAGGTTGCATTTTGTGAAAAAATGCCTAATCAGTTGCAAGGATATCGGCGGACATAAGGAGAAGCTACTCGAAGTGTTACACTAGAGTTATGCATTTCCGTCTGGCTCTAAAAAAAGGTCGAAGAGTATGCCCTGTCGAAATGGACGAAAATGTTTAGGGACTAGAAGAGGAGTGTCCGTTACAATCTCATGCGTAAGGACCTCCAGACCATTAAGCACCTCAATCCAACTATGGATCACGAAGAATGGATGAAGTTTTGTGAATTGTTAGGAAGCGAGTCAAGCAAGGAGGTAATCGATCATTTCCGTAATTTACGGAAAAATCTTCCAGGTAACCACCCCTATGGGCCCTGGTGGTTATAGAGCTGCAATACCCAAGTGGAGAAAGAGGCCGCGGACTTTGAAGCATCGAGGTCGTCCGTGTGACTTCCATTTCCTCAGGGCCCGTGTAGTTAGAGATCCAGATACTAATGAGTTCTTCCTCCCGATGATGCAACTTTGCTCGATGGAGGAGAGCCTGGTAACATCACTGAAGACTAATAATTTAGTACCTACTAGAATTAGTATCATACTAATTTTTTACCACAATTTATGTACTTTTTTGTAGAGAAAAATGGAGGAATTTGGACCCGGTCCAGATGAATCTCCATGCGGCTGTAGGTATGAAGACAATCTTACACGGGCTGCGAATGAGGGATTTGGGATTGACAGGAAGCCCAAGACTGAGCGTGTGTTGGAAGCGGGTAGGATGCTGTGGGACTAGGCCTATCCCCAGACTAAATAGTTAAAAAATATAGAAGGAATAAGAGGGTTGATGACAAGATCGACGCCAAAGTAGATGCAAAATTAGATGCAACAATTCAAAGAAGGTTAGCTGAAATATTCCCGTTTGGCCACGAGCATCATCTGTATAGTAGCACCCAACAGCCATGAGCATCCCAAGATGTTTCACGTTGGCTGCTATCCAAAGTGAACGGCGTGCCAACGAGGGTTGCTAAGGGGCAAATAATTCCATTTACATATGGTACTAGAATGATGCACGGTGTCGTCCTGCCACTGGACATGACGAGGGTGCTACTGGCGTTTGTAATGTTGGGCTTTGAATACTATTAATTACCTCACCCCCCCCCCCCGATGAAGGCATCACTATGTCAGGACAAGTGATGTGGGGGTACCTACTTAAGTGGCCACTCAGTGATATAGAGGAGATTAGTCCACACAGATTCTCAAGTACTGACGGTGATCCCGCCTTCGTGAACCTTGACCCCCTTTTCAACATTGACAACACTAGATACATAGCCAAGGATATTCCTCAATCAGCGAGCAAGGATCTACATACTGATTGTGGGCCATCCGCAAAGAAGCCACATGTGCGAATTGTCTTCCTGGAAGGGCATAAATGGAATCAGTATAAGCCCGACAAACCGTCGCTATCGGACTCTACGTTGATGATCCTCTCGACAAATTTTATTTTTCTACACGACAACATGGTACGTATATCAAAAGAGGGTGAACAAGGTTACATGGCCAAGGTTCTACAAGGTTATAATTTCATCGCTCAGTTTCCGGCCAATATAATTGATCGGCCATTTAATGAGGTGATCCATGGAAAAATCTTGTATGTGTGAGTGCACTCTCCCCGGAGTTAATGAGGCTTTGGGCACTTCATCAAGCTTCAGATCCCCTACTCGGGCTTACTAAAGTGTCTTTACTTGATCCTTATTACATGCACTGCCACAACCTTGAATCCGGAATTAGCCAGCAGCTCATCTCAGACTACCTCTTCCATTGCATGATTATGACTCATCCGCCAAAGGACACATTTCTGTTGCCATACTATGACAAGTAAGTTGTTAACGTTCACTCATTTATTATGAAACATATATAGTTGACCTTCTAGTTTGATCGCATCCATGCTAATTACTTCGTTTATTGTGTAGCGACCAACATTGGATCGTAATCATGCTATTGTCGGCGTAGGGCTTGGCATATTTCTTAGATTCGAAGAAAGACCCTCAGTAGTAATGGACAAAATTGAAGGAGGTTCTAAATGATGCTCTATGCAAGTGTAAGAACTTCAACAACAAGGTAACACCGTATTCAGAATTCAAGTTCATCACTAGTGCTTGTTGCTATCAAGAACCAAATGTCAGAACCTCCCATATGTCCGTCTACTTTGCCATGGCTGTCATGAACGGCTATTTGAAGAAAAGTCAGTATTTGCGAAATCATAGCCAGATCATCAAGTGGTCTAAGGAGATAGAGAACGACATTGATATAGGAGAATTATTATGTGAGCCTGAGCGCATCCAAAAGGTATTGGCTAAAATTGTCAACAAGGAGGTTGTAAATGAGGATGTGAAGTACCGCTGCGCTCCAGAGTCACAAGAAGAACGACCTCACCTTGTCAAAGAGACATTTTGGTCATCATTTTCCAGCAAGTAGCCTACTCGAGATAATTTTTCAAAATAGCTTCATAAACTATTGATTATGTGTTGAGACATACATGTTTGTTTCTCCGGCACTTTTTATACTCAACTGCTTTGCTTCACTATTACTCTTATTTATTGTGGCGGTGTTGTAATGATTAATGTATTGCATGATTGTTTGAATGGTGAGACAACATTCTATAGGTGTATTATAATGTGATGATTGAGTGCAAAATACTCAAACCACGTCACTAAAATGCTGCCATGGCAGCAAAAAACATTGTTGCGATAGCAACTTTTCTATATGCCTAGACCATTACCAGTGGCGGGCGAAGAGGTTAGTTGTGGCGGGCTGTAGACACAGCTCGCCACCAAATCTATTACAAACACTGACAGGCAGAGATTACAGTTGTGGCGGGCAATCCCTAGAGTCTGCCACTAGTATGTGCACACCAGTGGCGGGCGCCTGCCCGCCACTGGTGCCATAATATCAGTGACAGGCGGCCCTAGGCGCCTCGCTCGCCATTACTGGCCTTTTCCCACCCGCCACTACAAGGAATTCATGCGGTAGTGGATAGATAAAAAGAGAAGTAAATAAATTGCAGCAACATATTTTTGGTCTAGTAATATGATTAAAGTAGACTCGGCGGCCATATTATTCACTAGAGACTTCTCTCTTGAAACAATAGCATTTTGTGGGTAGACGAATTACAGTTGGGCACTTAATAGAAAAGCACATAGTTACGATGTTATTCATAGCAATGATCATGTATATAGGCATCACGTCTGACTCCTACCTACATCTACTACTATTACTCCACCAATCGACTGACTCCTGCATGCATCTATCGTATTAAGTTCATGACAAACAGAGTAATGATTTAAGCAAGATGACATGATGTAGATAGAATAAAACCAATCAATATGATTAAACCCCATCGTTTTACCCATAACGGCAACAATACTAATACATGCCCCGCTACCCCTTCTATCACGAGGTGAGGACACCGCAAGATTGAACCCATTACGAAGCACCTCTCCCACTGAAGATAAATCAACTTAGTTGGCCAACCCAAACGGATAGATCGGAGATAAATACAAAGCTATAACAATCATGCATAATAAATCTAAAAAAAGACTCAATTACCTTCAATGAATAATCTGATCATAAACCCACAGTTCATTGGATCCAAACAAACACACCGCAAAGGAAGATCACATCGGATAGAACTCCATGGAGATCATGGAGAACTTTGTATCGAAGATCAAAGAGAGAGAAGAAGCCATGTATCTACTAGATATGGACACATAGGACTGTGGTGAAATACTCACATGTCATCAGAAGGGCAGCGAGGTTGATGTAGAAGCCCTCCGTGATCGATTCCCCTCTGGCAGAGTACAGAAATAGGCATGCAGATGGGATACTGAAAGAACAAAAGCTTGTGGCGACGGAATAATAGTTTCGGGTGGATCTTTGGGGGTTTCCCAATATTTGATAATTTATAGGAGTTGAATTAGGTCAGACGGAGCAACATGGGTCCCATAAGGTAACAGGGCATTCGTACCCCCCCAGGGCGTGCCCTGTTGCCTTGCCGTCTCATCGTTTGTTGTCTAGTCTACTCGCAAAGTTTCTAGGGTATCTTTTGTCTAGAAAAAAATCATCCAAAAGTTTTGTAGTGTCTGGACTCTGTTTGGTACAGATTTCTTGGAAAACCAAAAACAAGCAGAAAACAGTAACTGGCACTAGGCACTGAGTTAATATGTTAGTCCCCCGAAATGATATAAAATTGTATAAGGAGTATTCAAGATTGATAAAATAATAGCATGAAACAATCAAAAATTATAGATATGTTGGAGACATACCAGCATCCCCAAGCTTAATTCCTGCTCGTCCTCGAGTAGGTAAATGATAAAAACAGAATTTTTGATGTTGAATGCTACCTAGCATGTTTATCATGTAATCTCTTTACGGTATAAATGATGAGAAACAATGAAGTAATTAATATCAACATAATAATATCCATGAATATAAGAAACATAATGTCAGAACCCCGATCCTAAGTCACATCGATCTAGCATGTAACAAGCACGGTATCAGCACGGGTGCCACCTTACCTTCCCCGGGACCGTTTGCGCCTTTCGGCTCACGTATATGATAGTGTCGCTAGCATCCATATGACAGAGAACTCGGGCCGACATGACTAGCCGTAAACCCAAGGTGGCACTAACTTATAGCGACAGGCATACATGACCCAGCAATGCACGTGTCAGTCATCAACATATCAACCAAAGTCGTAGCAAGCTACAAGGACTTAAAGGAACAACGCGTGACATTTCCCAGAAGGGATAGACACAGGAGCAAAGAAGGACACATGCCGATCATCCCATGTGTTCCGGAGCAGTAGAAAGCTACCATGGCTCAGTGGAAGCACCAGGAGACATTTCCCATAAGAGAGGCTACCAAGAATAAACAACTACATTTGTCGGATCCCACACATACCAAGCATTTCAAAATCATACACACAATATGCTCGACATGTGCAATTACAACATGGCATCACAAAAAAACTCTATGACTCAAAGTATTTATTCAGAAGGCTCCGAAGAGTCATACATAGTAAGAATTTCAATCATGGGTCACATGACCCAACATACAGGGCATACAGGCAACGGAAGCATAACATGTCTGAGTACAGACAACTACAACTGAAAAAGGCTGAGAAGCCTGACTATCTACAGGACACTCCCAAGGGTACAAGATCGTAGCTGAGGTAACAAGCTAAACGTTGAAGTCCACGCAGAACTACTAGTGAGACTGAAGTCTCTCTACAAAAACATAAATTAAGAAAACGTGAGTAAAAATGTACCCAGCAAGACTTACATCAGAACTAGCTACATATGCATCAGTATCAACAAAGGTGTTGTGGAGCTTAACTGCAGCAAGCCAGCTTTGACTCAGTGGCTATCCTATACTACGACTGCTGGTAACTCTTTTGAGGTGGCGCACATGAGTCCACATATTCACCATATCAATACACCACTATGGATCCGCTCCCGTCTCCCTACGAGAAGGCCATCCATAGCACTCATGCTTATCTTGCACATTTTAGAGTATCCACTTTCACTTGTCTATGAACTTCATAAGCAACCCAGTAGTCCTTTACCACGGACGAGGCTATTCAAATAGATCATGTTAACCATGACTCAAAGGAACCCGTCCTCGTCCCATCAGCAACGTTCCCTCTTGGAACACGTATCTACGTCCAGTCCAGACACTGTGACATGCCGTGTGTCACCCGGACACACGCGTCATGCGTCCCCTGCCCGCACGGCTGACCAAAAATGTCCATGTAACCGCAAGGTAGGCTCTGATAAGCACAGAACTCAATTCCTGTGAGCCGTATCACAAGACAATCCACCATGTTTTCCAACACGGCCTCTCATCACCAACTTGACCAAAATGGGTCAAGACACTTAAGTCTATTCATTAGGACATGTTCATTCCAATTCATCACCCAGATGGATCAGACCTGACACAACTCTAAGCATAGCAAGCAAGCATGGAAGAGTGGTCACAACAAAGCTCAAGCAACTCCTAAGCATGCTAGGATGGTTTAGCTATTTGGTGACAATGACAGGTCATGCAAAGGAATGGGTTCAACTACCGAGAAAAGGTAACAGTTGAAACGTTATTGTCCTAATGCAATAAAAGAAAGCAAGAGCAGAGAGTAGGATTGTATCGAAATGAACAAGGGGGGTTTGCTTGCCTGGAACTTCTGAAGATAGTATCGTTCTTCATCGGTGTCAACGATCACAACGTCGGAATCATCTGCTACCAAGAGGGGACAAACACCGACAAACAAGAAGGAACACAATCAATGCAATGCAACAAACATGATGTATGATCATGGCATGTTAAGGTACTGAATTCACCTAATACAATAGTTAGTCATATTAATTGAAGTGGAATTCAAACATATAGCAAATTCCAACTCCAAAACTACATACCATATATTCCATAACCATGAATTGTCGTAGTTGGTGATGTTAACTTGCTCAAACATGCATGAACATGGCATAAACAGATTCTTCATATTTTATGATCATTTTACGTATATAATTTATTTCATTTGGAGTTATGGTTTAATTTCTATGATTTTTTGAGGTTTTAATTATTTTCAAAAAAATCATTAGGTTTATTTTAAATCCAGAAAAGCTTCATGACGTCAACATAGCGTCATGCTTGCGTGAGCTAGTCAATGGTCTGGTCTAGGTCAAACCTGACCCATGGGTCCCATGTGTCAGTGACTCAGGGGCTAATCCTATTTTAATTAAACCTAAACTAGGTAATTAGCAGGGGCTGGCCCCACATGTCAATGACCCAGGGGAGTCAAACACCAAGTCAAACAAGTCAAACTGGCCGACGTTAAGCCACCAGTGACATCCAGAGATGGCTGCGATGCTCAGTTTTTGCTCTCCGACGACCAAATGGACGACGGAGGGCGTCTATGCAACGAGAAGGCTCGTCCGCGTCGGGTGGTGCACGCATCAGAAACTCCGGTGGACGGAGCTACGGGAACAGCGGGTTCGGCACTACGGAGCTTGGGAGGAAAGTGGTTGGTGGCTACGAGCTCATGGAGGGACGTTGAGCACGTTGATATGCTCGCCCGCGAGCTACAGCGTCTGAAACAACAGCGGCGACATGGTTGTGCGGTGGCGAGCTTCGGCACGGTGGTGCTAACGCTAGAGGATGTGCGGGCGACGGGGATAGGGGTGAAACGGAGAGGGGCTCACCCCGCATCGTTTGGAGGCGCCGACGGGCTTAGGGGAGGCCGGAAGGTAACGTGGCATTGCCGGCGATCTCGGGCGTTGGAGGTTGAAGACGACGGCGATGGCGGCATTGTAGGGGCTCCCGCAGTGAGTTGCCCAGCGAGGTGGAAGAGGAAGAGGTGGTCGAGGCGGACCTTCTTGGCGCGTCGGCAAGGCGTGGGGTGGCTGGTGGCCACGGTGGTGGTCGTTGGCGCACTGCGAGGCGCTTGGCAGGAGCGGGAGAAGGAGAGCAGAGCAAAAGAGAGGCACGAGAGAGGACGAGGTAGTCCAAGAGAAATCATGGCGTTGTCTAGGGCGTCGAGGCAGTGGCGGGAAGCAGGAGGTGGCCTGGCGCGTGGCCAGGGCGCGACGAGCATGCGCCCAGCGTCCTTCTGGCGTTGGGTTGAAGACAACTGGCAAGTCGGTCGCTGCTGGGTTGGGCCGACTACAATGGTGGGCCGCCAGGTGGGCTGTAGGTAAGCGTCAGGTAAGCTTTCTTCTTTTCTTTTATATTTTTGTTTCTATTTTGATTAAACATTGCCACTGTTGTAAACTCAAAATGATTTTAAACTAGTGCCAAAATCCCCTGAATATTTTTTTGTTGCTATATGGACTTTTCCAGAAATACTTAAAATATTTCAAAGTTATTTGGAACTATATTCTATATATTATGAATATAACTCCAAATTCAAATACAATAATAATTTAAATTCAGTGCCAAAAATATTCCTAAAAAATTTCATTATTTTTGGTTTCGTGAAAAAGCCTTGCCAAAAATATCAAACAATTAATAAGAACACTTTGGAAACATTGAATGCAATTTTTCTAGCTGGGCCTATTCGAATTTTGAAGTGCTAGGGTTTGATCACCCCCCCCCCCCATTTCCAATTTCTTTGGAATTTAAACATGATGACATGATGATCATGCAATGACAAGCAAAGGCTAAAGCTAGGGCTGTGACAAGTTGATACGTCTCCAACATATCTATAATTTTTTATTGTTCCATGCTATTATATTATATGTTTTGGATGTTTAATGGGCTTTAATTTACCTTTTTATATTATTTTTGGGACTAACCTATTAACTAAAGGCCCAGTGCAAATTTTTGTTTTTTGCCTATTTTAGTATTTCGCAAAAAAGGAATATCAAACGGAATCCAAACGGAATGAAACCTTCGGGAGAGTTATTTTTGGAACAAACGTGATCCAGGGGACTTGGAGTGGACGTCAAGAAAGAAACGAGGGAGCCATAAGGCAGGGAGGAACGCCTTCCCCACTGGGCGCGCCCCCCACCCTAGTGGGCCCAACGCAGCTCCACCGACCTACTTCTACCTCCTATATATATATATATATATATATATAGGTAAAATTGTGTCTACCATAGCTTGCCACAGAACTAGTTAAGTGTCCCTAAACTTTAACGGTTCAAAAGTTATCAAAAAATATGAAATAAATATGGGATCATCTCTCTAATGTAATAAGATGATCCAACGGAGGGGTTGTCAAAATATGCATTTATGTGTCCTAGCCAAAAATAATAAGCATTTCAGCTCACTGCGACATAAATATATACTGAACTATTTGTTTTTTTGTCCAGGACACATACAGTCGTATTTCTTTAATCCCTCCGTATATATATATAGGTAAAACTCTGTCTACCATAGCTTGCCACAGAACTAGTTAAGTGTCCCTAAACTTTTAACGGTTCAAAAGTTATCAAAAAATATGAAATAAATATGGGAGCATCTCTCTAATGTAATAAGATGATCCAACGGAGGGATTGTCAAAATATGCATTTATGTGTCCTAGCCAAAAATAATAAGCATTTCAGCTCACTGCGACATAAATATATACTGAACTATTTGTTTTTTTGTCCAGGACACATACAGTCGTATTTCTTTAATCCCTCTGTTGGATCATGTTATATTATAGGTGTGTTGGTTCAGTATTTTTTTCAGAATTTTTGAGAACTTTTGCACCGTTGAAACCCTTAACTAGTTCTGTGGCAAGCACTTGTAGAAAATCCGACTCCTATGTATATATATATATCCATATACCCTGAAAACATCCAGGAGCACCACGAAATCCTATTTCCACCGCCGCAACCTTCTGTACCCAAGAGATCCCATCTTGGGACCTTTTCCGGAGCTCCACCGGAGGGGGAATCGATCACGGAGGGCTTCTACATCAATACCATAGCCTCTCCGATGATGTGTGAGTAGTTTACCACAGACCTTCGGGTCCATAGTTATTAGCTAGATGGCTTCTTCTCTATCTTTGGATCTCAATACAATGTTCTCCTCGATCTTCTTGGAGATCTATTTGGTGTAACTCTTTTTTGCGGTGTGTTTGTCGAGATCCCATGAATTGTGGGTTTATGATCAAATTTATCTATGAACAATATTTAATTCTTCTCTGAAATCTTTTATGTATGATTGTTTATCTTTGCAAGTCCCTTCGAATTATCAGTTTGGTTTGGCCTACTAGACTGATCTTTCTTGCAATGGGAGAAGTTCTTAGCTTTGGGTTCAATCTTGCGGTGTCCTTTCCCAGTGACAGCAGGGGCAGCAAGGCACGTATTGTATTATTGCCATCGAGGATAAAGAGATGGGGCTTATATCATATTGCTTGAGTTTATCCCTCTACATCATGTCATCTTGCCTAATGCATTACTCTGTTCTTATGAACTTAATACTCTAGATGCATGTTGGATAGCAGTCGATGTGTGGAGTAATAGTAGTAGATGCAGAATCGTTTCGGTCTACTTGTTGCAGACGTGATGCCTATATACATGATCATGCCTAGATATTCTTATAATTATGCACTTTTCTATCAATTGCTCGACCGTAATTTGTTCACCCACCGTAATACTTATGCTATCTTGAGAGAAGGCACTAGTGAAACCTATGGCCCCCGGGTCTATCTTTTATTATATAAGTTTCCAATCTATTTTATTTTGCAATCTTTACTTTCAATCTATATCATAAAAATACCAATAATATTTATTTATCTTATTATTTCTATCAGATCTCACTCTCGTAAGTGACCGTGAAGGGATTGACAACCCCTTTATCGCGTTGGTTGCGAGGTTCTTATTTGTTTGTGTAGGTACGAGGGACTTGCGTGTAGTCTCCTACTGGATTGATACGTTGGTTCTCAAAAACTGAGGGAAATACTTACGCTACTTCGCTGCATCACCCTTTCTTCTTCAAGGGAAAACCAACGCAGTGCTCAAGAGGTAGCAAGAAGGATTTCTGGCGCCGTTGTCGGGGAGATCTATGCACAAGTCAAGACATACCAAGTACCTATCATAAACTCTTATCCCTCGCATTAAATTATTTGCCATTTGCCTATCGTTTTCCTCTCTCCCACTTCACCCTTGCCATTTTATTCGCCCTCTTTTCCATTCTCCTCTTTTTCGCTCACTTCTTGTGTGCTTGTTTGTTGGATTGTTTGTCATGATGGCTCAAGATAATACTAAATTGTGTGATTTTTCCAATACCAACAATAATGATTTTATTAGCACTCCGATTGCTCCTCTTACATATGTTGAATCTTGTGAAATTAATACTGCTTTGCTGAATCTTGTCATGAAAGATCCGTTTTCTGGCCTTCCTAGTGAAGATGCCGCTACCCATCTAAACAGCTTTGTTGATTTATGTGATATGCAAAAGAAGAAAGATGTGGATAATGATATTGTTAAATTGAAGCTATTTTCGTTTTCGCTTAGAGATTGTGCTAAAACTTGGTTTTCTTTTTGGCCTAAAAATAGTATTGATTCATGGAATAAGTGCAAAGATGCTTTTATCTCTAAGTATTTTCCTCCCACTAAGATCATCTCTCTTAGAAACGATATTATGAACTTTAAGCAACTAGATCATGAGCATGTTGCACAATCTTGGGAGAGGATGAAATTACTGATTCGCAATTGCCCTACTCATGGTTTGAATTTATGGATGATCGTACAAAAATTTTATGCTGGATTGAATTTTGCTTCTAGAAATCTTTTAGATTCGTCCGCGGGAGACACTCTTATGGAAATCACTTTAGGATAAGCTACCAAACTCCTAGATAATATTATGGTTAATTATTCTCAATGGCACACCGAAAGATCTACTAGTAAAAAGTTTCATGCTATAGAAGAAATTAATGTTTTGAGTGTTTCTTATGATATGCCTTTGTCTACTTTGATTGAGAATAATAATGAATCTATGGATGTGAATTTTGTTGGTAGGAACAATTTTTGTAACAACGCATATAGAGGTAATTTTAATCCTAGGCCTTTTCCTAGTAATTCCTCTAATAATTATGGTAATTTCTACAACAATTCTTATGTAAATTATAATAAGATGCCCTATGATTTTGAATCTAGTATGAAAGAATTTATTAGTTCGCAAAAGAGTTTCAATGCTCTAATTGAAGAAAAAATTGTCCAAGATTGATGAGTTAGCCAGGAATGTGGATAGAATTTCTCTTGATGTTGATTCTTTGAAACTTAGATCTATTCCACCTAAGCATGATATCAATGAGTCTCTCAAAGACATGAGAATTTCCATTGATGAGTGCAAAGAAAGAACTGCTAGGATGCGTGCTAAAAAGATTGCTTTATAAAAGTGTGTTCTTCTAGTTTTGATGACAATGAGGATGAGGATCTAAAAGTTATTGATGTGTCTCCTATTAAATATTTGTTTTGAAATACGAATCTTGATAATGATGGGACTAGAGATGAGTCAAATTTAGTTAAAAGGCGTCCCAATGATTCGGAGTTTTTAGATCTTGATGCAAAAATTAATAAAAGTGGGATTGGAGAGGTAAAAACTTTACATAGCAATGAACCCACTATTTTGGATTTCAAGGAATTTAATTATGATAATTTCTCTTTGATAGATTGTATTTCCTTGTTGCAATCCGTGCTAAATTCTCCGCATGCTTATAATCAAAATGAAGCTTTTACCAAACATATCGTTGATGCTTTAAAGCAATCTTGTGAAGAAAAGATTGAATTGGAAGTTTCTATCCCTAGAAAACTTCATGATGAATGGGAGCCTACTATTAAAATTAAAATTAAATATCATGAATACTATGATTTATGTGATTCGGGTGCTAGTGTTTCCACGATTCCAAAAACTTTGTGTGATGTGTTAGGTTTCCGTGAATTTGATGATTGTTCTTTAAATTTGCACCTCACAGATTCCAATATTAAGAAACCTATGGGAAGGATTAATGATGTTATTATTGTTGCAAATAGGAATTATGTGCCCGTAGATTTCATTGTTCTTGATATAGATTGCAATCCTACATGTCGCATTATTCTTGGTAGACCTTTCCTTAGAACGATTGGTGCAATTATTGATATGAAAGAAGGAAAAATTAGATTCCAATTTCTGTTAAGGAAAGGCATGGAACACTTTCCCAGAAAGAAAATTAAATTACCTTATGAATCTATTATGAGATCCACTTATGGATTGCTTACCAAAGATGATAATACCTATATCTATTCTTGCTTTTATACCTAGCTAGGGGCGTTAAACGATAGCGCTTGTTCGGAGAACCCAATTGTAATTTTTTTCTTGCTTTTTGTTACTGTTTAGTAATAAATAATTCATATATCCCCTGTTTATATGTGGTTTTATACTTTAATTTAGTGTTTGTGCCAAGTAGAACCTTTGGGAAGACTTGGGGAAAGTCTTTGCGATCTTATTGTAAAAATAGAAACTTTAGCGGTCACGAGATTTGCTTCCATTTTTTACTGGAGAGTACGATTAGATTGATTATTTTATCAGATGATTAATAGATAAATTCCTCACATCCATCAGTTTATTTCAGAATTTTTGGGGTTACATAAGTATTCGAAATCTACAGATTACTACAGACTGTTCTGTTTTTGACAGATTCTGCTTTTCATGTGTTGTTTGCATATTTTGATGAATCTATGCCTAGGATCGATGGGTATGAACCATAGAGAAGTTGAAATAAAGTAGGTTTAACACCAATATAAATAAATAATGATTTCATTACAGTACCTTAAGTGGTGATTTGTTTTCTTATACGAACGGAGCTCATGAGATTTTCTGTTGAGTTTTGTGTTGTGAAGTTTTCAAGTTTTGGGTAAAGATTTGATGGATTATGGAATAAGGAGTGGCAAGAGCCTAAGCTTGGGGATGCCCAAGGCACCCCAAGATAAAATTAAAGGACAACCAAAAGCCTAAGCTTGGGGATGCCCCGGAAGGCATCCCCTCTTTCGTCTTCGTCCATCGGTAACTTCACTTGAGGCTATATTTTTATTCACCACATGATATGTGTTTTGCTTGGACCGTCTTGTATGATTTGAGTCTTGGCTTTTTAGTTTGCCACAGTTATCCTTGATGTACACACCTTTTGGGAGAGACACACATGAATTGGAATTTATTAGAATACTCTATGTGCTTCACTTATATCTTTTGAGCTAGATAATTTTGCTCTAGTGCTTCACTTATATATTTTTAGAGCACGGTGGTGGTTTTATTTTATAGAAATTATTGATTTCTCATGCTTAACTTATATTATTTTGAGAGTCTTTCAGAACAGCATGGTAATTTGCTTTGGTTGTAAAATTAGTCCTAATATGATAGGCATCCAAGATGGGTACAATAAAAACTATCATAAAAAGTGCATTGAATACTATGAGAAGTTTGATACTTGATGATTGTTTTGAGATTTGAAGATGGTGATATTAGAGTCATGCTAGTTAGGTAATTGTGAATTTGAGAAATACTTGTTCTAAAGTTTGTGATTCTCATAGCATGCACGTATGGTGAACCGTTATGTGATGAAGTCGGAGCATGATTTATTTATTGATTGTCTTCCTTATGAGTGGTAGTCAGGGACGAGCGATGGTCTTGTCCTACCAATCTATCCCCCTAGGAGCATACACGTATTACTTTGTTTCGATAACTAATAAATTTTTGCAATAAGTATGTGAGCTCTTTATGACTAATGTTGAGTCCATGGATTATACACACTCTCACCCTTCCAGCATTGCTAGCCTCTCTAGTACCGCGCAACTTTTGCCAGTATCTTAAACCCACCATATACCTTCCTCAAAACAGCCACCACACCTACTATTATGGAATTTCCATAGCCATTCCGAGATATGTTTCCATGCAACTTTCCACCGTTCTGTTTATTATGACACGCTTCATCATTGTCATATTGCTTTGCATGATCATGTAGTTGACATCGTATTTGTGGCAAAGCCACCATTCATAATTTTTTCATAAATGTCGCTCATGAGTCATTGCACATCCCGGTACACCGCCGGAGGCATTCACATAGAGTCATATTTTGTTCTAAGAATTTGGTTGTACTTCTTGAGTTGTAAGTAAATAAAGTGTGGTGATCATCATTATTAGAGCATTGTCCCATGTGAGGAAAGGATGATGGAGACTATGATTCCCCCACAAGTCGGGATGAGACTCTGAACCAAAAATAAATAAATAAAAGGAGATAAAAAGAGGCCATAAAAAAGAGAAAAGGCCCAAATAAAAAAATGAGAGAAAAAGAGAGAAGGGACAATGCTACTATCCTTTTATCACACTAGTGCTTCAAAGTAGAACCATGATCTTCATGATAGAGAGTCTCCTATGTTGTCACTTTCATATACTAGTGGGAATTTTACATTATAGAACTTGGCTTGTATATTCCAATGATGGGCTTCCTCAAAATTCCCTAGGTCTTCATGAGCAAGCAAGTTGGATGCACACCCACTTAGTTTCTTTTGTTGAGCTTTCACACACGTATAGGTCTAGTGCATCCGTTGCATGTCAATCCCTACTCACTCACATTGATATCTATTGATGGGCATCTCCATAGCCCATTGATACGCCTAGTTGATGTGAGCTTGTCTTATCCTTTTTGTATTCTCCACAACCACCATTCTATTCCACCTATAGTGCTATGTCCATGGCTCACGCTCATGTATTGCGTGAAGATTGAAAAAGTTTGAGAACACCAAAAGTATGAAACAATTTTCGTGCTTGTCATCGGGGTTGTGCATGATTTAAATATTTTGTGTGGTGAAGATAGAGCATAGCCAGACTATATGATTTTGTAGGGATAACTTTCTTTAACCATGTTATTTTAAGAAGATATAATTGCTTTGTTAGTATGCTTGAAACATCATTCTTTTTATGTCAATATTAAACTTTTGTCTTGAATCTTTCAGATCTGAACATTCTTGCCACAATAAAGAAAATTACATTGAGAATTATGCTAGGTAGCATTCCACATCAAAAATTATGTTCTTATCATTTACCTACTCGAGGACGATCACGAATTAAGCTTGGGGATGCTTGATACGTCTCCAACGTATCAATAATTTTTGATTGTTCCATCTATTATATTATCTGTTTTGGATGTTTAATGGGCTTTAATTTACCTTCTTATATTACTTTTGGGACTAACCTACTAACCAAAGGCCCGGTGCAAATTGTTGTTTTTTTGCCTATTTCAGTGTTTTGCAGAAAAGGAATATCAAATGGAATCCAAACGGAATGAAACCTTTGGGAGAGTTATTTTTGGAGTGGAATTCAAACATATAGCAAATTCCAACTCCAAAACTACATACCATATATTCCATAACCATGAATTGTCCTAGTTGGTGATGATAACTTGCTCAAACATGCATGAATATGGCTTAAACAGATTCTTAATATTTTTATGATCATTTTACATATATAATTTATTTCATTTGGAGTTACAGTTTAATTTCTATGATTTTTTGAGGTTTTAGTTATTTTATAAAAATAAATAAATCATTTAGATTTATTTTAAATCCAGAAAAGCTTCATGACATCAGCATAGCGTCATGTTTGAGTAATAGTAGTAGATGCAGAATCGTTTTGGTCTACTTGTCGCGAATTTGATGCCTATATACATGATCATGCCTAGATATTCTCATAATTATGCACTTTTCTATCAATTGCTCGATAGTAATTTGTTCACCCACCGTAATACTTATGCTATCTTCAGAGAAGCCACTAGTGAAACCTATGGCCCCCGGGTCTATCTTTTATCATATAAGTTTCCAATCTATTTTATTTCGCAATCTTTACTTTCAATCTATATCATATAAATACCAAAAATATTTATTTGTCTTATTATTTCTATCAGATCTCACTCTCATAAGTGACCATGAAGGGAATGACAACCCCTTTATTGCATTGGTTGTGAGGTTCTTATTTGTTTGTGTAGGTACGAGGAAATTGCGTGTAGTCTCCTACTGGATTGATACCTTGGTTCTCAAAATCTGACGGAAATACTTATGCTACTTTGCTGCATCACCCTTTCCTCTTCAAGGGAAAACCAACGCAGAGCTCAAGAGGTAGCACAACTCACCCCCACTAAACAAGAATCTTGTCCCGAGATTCAAGACGTGAGGTAAGAAGACAAAGGGGACACAAGCTAAGATGATCTTCATGATCCAAATGCCCTTCTCGAAGATGTTGATTCATTGATTCAAATTGATTTTGATGCCTTTGCTTTTGAGATCTTCATCCTAAACGATGAGAACAGGAACGAGGAACCCTACAAGGATTGATCTTCTCAAGATCGAGCAACTCGAGATGAACTCGCAAAATGAGACGTTGAATTATCACTTGAGTTGAGACACAAAACACACATCAGGAGGGTGATGGAAAAGTAGATGACCAATGTTCAATTTGGTAGGCAACAATTCCACGCTTAAGTAAGATGGTGTGTGGTCTCAAAGTAGCGATGAAACAATTGCCAAGATTCCATAACGGGGCACCTTAGGGGAGGTGACTCGTAGAAGTATTGTCTTAAGTGGCAAAAAGAATTACTTTTGATACATAGATCATTGGTATTGTTCATAGCAGCCTAAGGCAATTTGCAAACGATCAGTTGAAGGAGTTCGAAGAAGTGGCATACTCAGATTGAAAGAAATCTAGAGTTATAAGACAACTCAGGAAATGGAAGGCACATTCCAGTTGATGCTGAGGATATAACCGAGTGACTGAGCGTGCTCTCAAGAACTTGAGCATTTCCATACTCATCAAGGTCTTACCAACATCTATGCCGAGGATCCTGGCAACATATCATACTACCATGATGAATAGTGATGGACGATGTAGATGTTGGGGAACACAGTAATTTCAAAAAAATTCCTACGCACACGCAAGATCATGGTGATGCATAGCAACAAGAGGGGAGTGTTTCATCTACGTACCCTCGTAGACCGTAAGCGGAAGCATTATGACAACACGGTTGATGTAGTCGTACGTCTTCACGATCGACCGATCCTAGTACCGAAAGTACGGCACCTCCGTGATCTACACATGTTCGGCTCGGTGATGTCCCATGAACACACGATCCTGTAGAGTGTCGAGGGAGAGCTTCATCAGCACGACGGCGTGATGACGGTGATGATGATGCTACTGGAACAGGGCTTCGCCTAAGCACCGCTACAATATGACCGAGGCGGATTATGGTGGAGGGGGGCACCGAACATGGCTGGAAACAATCAACTTGTGTGTTCTAGGGTGCCCCCTGCCCCCATATTTAAAGGAGCAAGGGGGAGGCCGGCCGCCCTAGGGGCACGCCAAAGGAGAGGGGGAGTCCTCCTCCTAGTAGGAGTAGGACTCCCCTTTTCCTATTCCAACTAGGAAGGGGGAAGGGGAAAGGAAGGAGTGAGGAAAGAGGGCCCCCCCCCCCCGCTCCGTGTCCAATTCGGATTCCCAAGGAGGGGCGTGGCCAGCCCTAGGGCCCCTTCCCTCTCTCACAAAGCCCATGTAGGCCCATTAGTTCCCCCGGGGGTTCCGATAACCCACTCGACACTCCGATAAATATCTGGTGACCCCCGGAACTCATCCGGTGTCCGAATATAGTCGTCCAATATATCAATCTTTATGTCTCAACCATTTCGAGAATCCTCGTCATGTCCGCGATCACATTCGGGACTCTGAACTACCTTCAGTACATCAAAACACATAAACTCATAATATCGATCGTCACCGAACGTTAAGTGTGCGGACCCGACGGGTTCGAGAACTATGTAGACATGACCGAGACACGTCTCCGGTGAATAACCAATAGCGGAACCTGGATGTTCATATTGGCTCCCATATATTCTACGAAGATCTTCATCGGTCAAACCGCATAACGATATACGTTGTTCCCTTTGTCATCGGTATATTACTTGCCCGAGATTCGGTCGTCGGTATCTCAATACCTAGTTCAATATCGTTACTGGCAAGTCTCTTTACTCGTTCCATAATGCATCATCCCGTAACGAACTCATTAGTTACATTGCTTACAAGGCTTATAGTGATGTGCAATACCGAGAGGGCCCAGAGATACCTCTCCGACAATCGGAGTGACAAATCCTAATCTCGATCTATGCCAACTCAACAAACACCATCAGAGACACCTGTAGAGCACCTTTATAATCACCCAGTTACTTGTGACGTTTGGTAGCACACAAAGTGTTCCTCCGATATTCAGGAGTTGCATGATCTCATAGTCATAGGAACAAGTATAAGTTATGGATAAAGCAATAGCAACAAACTAAATGATCATCATGCTAAGCTAACGAATGGGTCAAGTCAATCACATCATTCTCTAATGATGTGATCCCGTTAATCAAATGACAACTCATGTCTATGGTCAGGAAACATAACCATCATTGATTCAACGAGCTAGTCATGTAGAGGCATACTAGTGACACTCTGTTTGTCTATGTATTCACACATGTACTAAGTTTCCGGTTAATACAATTCTAGCATGAATAATAAACATTTATCATGATATAAGGAAATACAAATAACAACTTTATTATTGCCTCTAGGGCATATTTCCTTCAGTCTCCCACTTGCACTAGAGTCAATAATCTAGATTACACTATAATAATTCTAACACCCATGGAGTCTTGGTGCTGATCATGTTTTGCTCGCGAGAGAGGCTTAGTCAACGGGTCTGCAACATTCAGATCCGTATGTATCTTGAGAATCTCTGTGTCTCCCTCCTTGACTTGATCGCAGATGGAATTGAAGCGTCTCTTGATGTGCTTGGTTCTCTTGTGAAATCTGGATTCCTTTGCCAAGGCAATTGCACCAGTATTGTCACAAAAGATTTTCATTAGACCCGATGCACTAGGTATGACACCTAGATCGGATATGAACTCCTTCATCCAGACTCCTTCATTTGTTGCTTCTGAAGCAACTATGTATTCTGCTTCACAAGTAGATCCCGCCACGGCGCTCTGCTTGGAACTGCACCAACGGACAGCTCCACCATTTAATAAAAACACGTATCCGGTTTGTGACTTAGAGTAATCCGGATCAGTGTCAAAACTTGCATCGACGTAACCGTTTACGACGAGCTCTTTGTCACCTCCATATACGAGAAACATATCCTTAGTCCTTTTCAGGTATTTCAGAATATTCTTGACCGCTCTCCAGTGATCCACTCCTGGATTACTTTGGTACCTCCCTGCTAAACTGATAGCATGGCACACATCAGGTCTGGTACACAGCATTGCATACATGATAGAGCCTATGGCTGAAGCATAGGGAACACCTTTCATTTTCTCTCTATCTTTTGTAGTGGTCGGGCATTGAGTCTGACTCAATTTCACACCTTGTAACATAGGCAACTTTATCAAGGTATGTGCTTTGTGAAAGTCCAATTAAGCGTCTTGATCTATCTCTATAGATCTTGATGCCCAATATATAAGCAGCTTCACCGAGGTCTTTCATTGAAAAATTATTATTCAAGTATCATTTTATGCTATTCGGAAATTCAGTATCATTTCTGATCAACAATATGTCTTCCACATATAATATCAGAAATGCTACAGAGCTCCCACTCACTTTCTTGTAAATACAGGCTTCTCCAAAAGTCTGTATAAAACCATATGCTTTGATCACACTATCAAAGAGTATATATTCCAACTCCGAGAGGCTTGCACCAGTCCATAAATGGATCGATGGAGCTTGCACACTTTGTTAGCACCTTTTGGATCGACAAAACCTTCTGGTTGCATCATATACGACTCTTCTTTAAGATATCCATTAACGAATGTAGTTTTGACATCCATTTGCCAAATTTCATAATCATAAAATGCGGCAATTGCTAACATGATCCGGACGGACTTAAGCATCGCTACGGGTGAGAAGGTCTCATCGTAGTCAACTCCTTGAACTCTTTGAAACCCTTTTGCAACAAGTTGAGCTTTATAGACAGTAACATTACCGCCAGCGTCAGTCTTCTTCTTGAAGATCCATTTATTCTCTATGGCTTGCTGATCATCGGGCAAGTCAACCAAAGTCCACACTTTGTTCTCATACATGGATCCCATCTCAGATTTCATGGCCTCAAGCCATTTTGCGGAATTTGGGCTCATCATCGCTTCCTCATAGTTCGTAAGTTCGTCATGGTCAAGTAACATGACCTCCAGAACAGGATTACCGTACCACTCTGGTGCGAATCTTACTCTGGTTGACCTACGAGGTTCGGTAGTAACTTGATCAGAAGTTTCATTATCATCATCATTAGCTTCCTCACTTACTGGTGTAGGAATCACTGGAACTAATTTCAGTGATGAACTACTTTCCAATAAGGGAGCAGGTACAATTACCTCATCAAGTTCTACTTTCCTCCCACTCACTTCTTTCGAGAGAAACTCCTTCTCTAGAAAGGATCCATTCTTAGCAACGAATATCTTGCCTTCGGATCTGTGATAGAAGGTGTACCCAACAGTCTCCTTTGGGTATCCTATGAAGACACATTTCTCTGATTTGGGTTCGAGCTTATCAGGTTGAAGCTTTTTCACATAAGCATTGCAGCCCCAAACTTTAAGAAACGACAACTAGGGTTTCTTGCCAAACCATAGTTCATAAGGTGTCGTCTCAACGGATTTAGATGGTGCCCTATTTAACGTGAATGTAGCCGTCTCTAAAGCATAACCCCAAAACGATACCGGTAAATCAGTAAGAGACATCATAGATCGCACCATATCCCGCAAAGTACGATTACGACATTCGGACACACCATTATGCTGTGGTGTTTCGGGTGGCGTGAGTTGTGAAACTATTCCGCATTGTTTCAAATGAAGGCCAAACTCGTAACTCAAATATTATCCTCCACGATTAGATAGTAGGAACTTCATTTTCTTGTTACGATGATTTTCCACTTCACTCTGAAATTCTTTGAACTTTTCAAATGTTCCAAACTTATGTTTCATTAAGTAGATATACCCATATCTGCTCAAATCATCTGTGAATGTGAGCAAATAACGATATCCGCCGTGAGCTTCACTGCTTATTGGACCACATACATCAGTATGTATGATTTCCAATAACTCTATTGCTCGCTCCATTTTCCCGGAGAACGGAGTTTTAGTCATCTTGCCCATGAGGCATGGTTCGCAAGTACCAAGTGATTAATAATCAAGTGATTCTAGAAGTCCATCAGAATGGAGTTTCTTCATGCTCTTTACACCAATATGACCCAAACGGCAATGCCACAAATAAGTTGCGCTATCATTATCAATTCTGCAACTTTTGGCTTCAATACAATGAACATGTGTATCACTACTATCAAGATTTAGTAAAAATAGACCACTCATCAAGGATGCATGACCATAAAGATATTACTCATATAAATAGCACAACCATTATTCTCGGATTTAAATGAATAACTATCTCGCATCAAACAAGATCTAGATATAATGTTCATGCTCAACGCTGGCACCAAATAACAATTATTTAGGTTTAAAACTAATCCCGAAGGTAGATGTAGAGGTAGCATGCCGACGGCGATCACATCGACTTTGGAACCATTTCCCACGCGCATCGTTGCCTCGTCCTTAGCCAATCTTCACTTAATCTGTAGCCCCTGTTTCGAGTTGCAAATGTTAGCAACTGAACCAATATCAAATACCCAGGCACTACTGCGAGCATTAGTAAGGTACACATCAATAACATGTATATCAAATATACCTTTCACTTTGCCATCCTTCTTCTCCGCCAAATACTTGGGGCAATTCTGCTTCCAGTGACCAGTTCCTTTGCAGTAGAAGCACTCAGTCTTAGGCTTAGGTCTAGACTTGGGTTTCTTCACTTGAGCAGCAACTGGCTTGCTGTTCTTCTTGAAGTTCCCCTTCTTCCCTTTACCCTTTTTCTTGAAACTGGTGGTCTTGTTGACCAACAACACTTGATGCTCCTTCTTGATTTCTACCTCCGCAACCTTTCGCATTGTGAAGAGCTCAGGGATCGTCTTATCCATCCCTTGCAAATTATAGTTCATCACAAAGCTCTTGTAGCTTGGTGGCAGTGATTGAAGAACTCTATCAATGACACTATCATCAGGAAGATTAACTCCCAGTTGAGTCAAGTGGTTGTGGTACCCAGATATTCTGAGTATATGTTCACTGACAGTACTGTTCTCCTCCATCTTGCAGCTGTAGAACTTATTGGAGACTTCGTATCTCTCAATCCGGGCATTTGCTTGAAATATTAACTTCAATTCCTGTAACATCTCATATGCTCCATGACGTTCAAAACGTCGTTGAATTCCCGGTTCTAAGCTGTAAATCATGGCACACTGAACTATCGAGTAGTCATCAGCTTTGCTCTGCCAGGTGTTCACAACATCTGGCATTGCTCCTGCAGCGGGTTTGTCAGCTAGCGCTGCTTCCGGGATGTAATTCTTCCATGCAGCAATGAGGATAATGTCGGATTTCGGGTTCCGGCAGACCCTTGAGGTTCGAACACTGGGGTGCGCGCGGAGATTTTGCTTCCTACCTACCTGCGCCCCTCCGCCTCGCTAAGATCTAAGCTATGGAAAGAGCAACACAAGGGACAGAGGGTTTATACTGGTTCGGGCCACCATTGTGGTGTAATACCCTACTCCAGTGTGTGGCATGGTGGATTGCCTCTTGGGCTGATGATGATGAATGATACAAGGAAGAACAGCCTCGCGAGGGTCTGTCCTTGGCTGGGGCGATGAACTGCTAGGAGGAGTTCAGCCACCCTTCTCTCTCTCTCTCTCTCTCTGATCGAACCCCTCCTATCGAACCCCCCTATCAAACTTCTTCTCTTTTTTACCTCCCCTCTTTTTGTGGGTGGCTGGTCCTATTTATAGAGGCCCTGGTCCTCTTCCCAAATATTGAGCGGGAAGGGAGCCAACAATGGCGGGCTAATTTGAAGGGGTGCAGCTAGTACTAGCTACCCTGACAAAAATAGTCTTCGCCTGCGCAAAGCTCTGGTGGTGACGCCATCTTGGGCTCCACGATGACCTCCGTCTTGTAGTCCTCCTGGTCTTGGTCTTGTTGCACCAAAATGGCAACCTTTGCCTGATGCCTCGGTACTCCGCGGCTGCGCCTGCCCCCTTTGCACCAAAGTGGAAAGGAGGACACTGCGCGGGCTGGCACCCGCATGGCGCCCTTGGTCGTCATGGCTTGCGTCATGGGCACCTCATGAGGTACCCCGCCTTCATCTCTCCGCCTCCTCGCGAGCCAGCCTGATGAGGCCGTGCCTGCGGAAGCTTCGCGTCGTCCGCCCCGCGAGGCTTGGCCCCTCGCGAGGGTCTTGGATCTGTGTTGATGAAGACGGGCCGTGCTGGGCCCCCCTTTGAGCCACGCTGCAGGCCGCAGGCAGGCATGTCTAGGGACCCCCGTTCCCAGAATGCTGACAGTAGCCCCCGGGCCCAAGGCGCGCCCGGACTTGGCCGTGCAGGGAGGCAGAAGGGCAAGAGCAAGCGCTGCAGGCCCTAACAGCCTGCGGCCTTGGGCGCCGCATGGCGGTTGATTGGACGTGGGCGGCACTGTTCCCCCACGCCCTCCTTATTTTGCGACATGCTAGGCGGACTCGTAGTCGTACATAGCCGTTCCCCTTTCTGTTGCTCGAGCTTCCTCTGTCCTTCCTCCGCTCGAACTCTGGTTTCTGTTTTCAACCCGATCTTGAACCTTCCCCCCCCCCTTCCCATCGCCATGGCTCCGACGAAGAAGGGAAGAGGGAAGAAATCTGTGTCTCCGCCTTGCCCGCCGCCATTGGTGCCCCCGCCGAGGGCTTGGGCAAGGTCAGCTCGGCTCTGGCCACAATCTTCAACGAATGCGGGAGGACGACGGCCTGGCCCGCGTCCCACTTCTCCATCGACAGGATAGTCAGCGAGGTCCCGTATTTTTCCGACGCCCTGTGGGCGGGTCTGGTTCCTCCCTTTTCTGATTTCTTCAATGCCGTGCTTTCCCACTATCAGATCCACATGATGCATCTGGGTCCTGAATCCATCACTCTCCTTTCGGTCTTCGCCTTTGTTTGCGAGTCTATGATGGGCATCCTTCCTTCGGTTGCCTTGCTGCGCCACTTCTTCTCGCTGCGCCTTGTTGACCCTACCCAATGCTGGGCGTGCGTGAGCTTCATTGCCGCATCTAAGACAGCGGCCTCTGGGATTGACTTCAAGCTCCCTCCGCCCGCGGCTGGGTTCCGCGAGCGGTGGTTGTATGTGGATGCTGGGGTGCCCAGCCCCCTGCTATCGGAGCCAACTTCGCCTGTTGTCCCCAATTCGGGCTGGGGCCAGGAGATGCTTGAGAGCCCCCGGCTCGTCTTCGTCTGGCACCGCTTCGTGTTCTTGAGGTCGCTTGGCGTGACAGCGCCCAAGGTGGTGAAGGAGTTCCTGCTACGCCACGTTGCTCCTCTCCAACGCCACTCCCGCCGGATGTGGGCCTTAAGCAGGTGCGATGATCATATGAGGCTCCAGGAAGAGGACCTGACGCCTGAAGTGCTGAGGACGGCGCTCTTGACCCTGACTGGGGACCCCAACCCTGGCAGCATCTAGCAGGGAGGGGCCTTGCTATACCTCTGCCAGAGCAGGGGCGATTTTCTGAGGCAGATGCCTATCTTCGATGAGTGGGGGCCGCGCCCCGCCGGCCTCCAGGGGCCTCGCAAGAACCCAGTGGTGGTGGCTGCCCTTCCAGTCGGCCAAGGAGACTCTTCCTCAAGTGGCAAAGCAGGGAGGCATGAGGCGCCAGAGGCTGAGGGAGCTCCTGGCGGGGTGACAGCGCCGGGCGATGCTCATGAGGAAGCAATTATTGGGGCCCGTGCCGCTGGGGCTGAGGGTGATAAGCAGCTGCCCTCTACGCCTGTGACTGAGGTCCCTGAGGCTCCGGCGGCTTCTCTTGGCGAGGCGATTAGCAGCGCACATCAGTCAGGCGCCCCTGACGCAGATCGCCTTGACGCTCCATCTTCGTCGCAGGTTGATCCCTGCGCCCAACTCTTAGGCTGCTTCCGCATGGACTTTGAGGCCCTGCGGAAGAGAAGGGAGGCCCTGGGCGACGATTACCCTTGTCGCCTACTGAAGCGTAGGAAGTACTTTGCCATTGATGAGTAAGCCTTCTCCTTTCCCAGCTCCCGATCCTTCTGTTGCTCTTACTGACCCTTGCTCCGCAGGCCCCTTCCAGCCAAGCTTGCGGAGACGGCTGAGGAGCCGTCCCCCTTGGCTTCGCCCCCTCCATCGTCCTCAAGCGCTCCAAGCAGCGGAGCCCTTGTGGTGAGGGCGATCGAAGAGGCGAACCGTCCCGAGGCATATCATGGCCCTGCGCACCTCGCGATCCTCCTTCGCGGGCCTTCTCGTGGCATAGCCAGCCTGCCGTGGGCTTCTCGCCTGGTCGTGGACTGCGATTGGCTGAGGCGCTCCCTACGCTCTTCACCTGAGGACGGGCTGGCAACGGGCCGGGCTTCTGACGCGGCGTGCCCGGCCGTTGAGAGGGTGCCATCCCCCAGCCCCCAGCCCGGAGGGGGTGTGCTGACTCATGGCCCCCGGTGCTTGCTTGGGGTAGATGATGGTGTGGATGACGTGCTCGAGCGCGCTCGGGAGCATCGCGCTCTCCGCCAAGGATTCCTTCGAAGGGCGGCTGACGCGGTAAGCCTGCTTCGTGAGGAGCTTGCCGATGAAGACGCGCGCCTTGAGGCCGAGGGCCTGCACCTGGTTGCAGAGAGGCGCGAGCTGGAGGGCGCCATCGCCCTTGCGCGTCATCAGCATGATCTTGATGACGCAGAGGCCAAGGCGTTGCTGGTGGCCTCTCGGGAGGCCCGATCTTGGGCCGCAGAGGAGGCTCGGGAAGCTGACCGGCGGCGAACGGTGGCGGAGGAGCGAGCTCGGGAGCTCCTGGCCTGGTGCCACTCACTGGAGGAGCAGGTGGAGCTGCACGAGGCAGCCCTCGCGTCGATGAAGGTGGCCTCCGGCGACTCAGCAGAGCTCCAGAAGCGTGAGGAGGCGCTGATGCTGGAAGCCGCCAAACGTACCCGCGAGTACGAGCGTCTGGAGACGAGGGAGCGCTTGGTGACGCAGGCGGAGGATGATGTCGTTGCACAGGAAGCCCGCGTCCTAGAGGAGGTCGGACGTCGAGTGGTGATGGCGCATTTGAACCTCGAGCACGAGTTCAAAGAGAAGCTGGGGTTGATCCGGGCCAAAGCTGAAGGCAGGACTGCTGCCTTGAGGGCCAAGATGGAGGAGGCGACGCGGCGGGCCGATGCTTTCAGGGTCGCCCTTGAGGTGGTGCAAGGTGAGTTAACCACCTCCCAGGCCGAGGTGCTCCTTCTCCACCAGCGGGTGGAGGAGGCTGAGGTCGTCGCGCGCCAGAACGCGGACGAGATACGTCAGCGGCGGATCCTAGAGCATGAGCATGGCCCCATGCTCATCACGCTCCGGGAAAGAGCCAACACAGCCTTAGGCAACATCTGTGAGGCGGCTGTTGGCGAGCCGCATGCAGTCAACTATGCTGGCAATCTTCAGTTCTTCACTGACGTGGTGACGCAGCTGGAGGCGCGGTCGGTCAGGGCTGACAGGTTGGTGGAGGAGAGGAGCCGTGCCCTGCTCGGGCGCGCCTTTTCTCGCGTCTTCAGCCATCTCCAGAACATGGATCCCCACTTTGATTTCGATGCTGCCATCGCCCCAGTCCCCCAGGCCGTCCGAGACGATCTGGCGCACTGGGTGGAAGACAATGTGGATGCTCTTATCAGGGCCTTCGCTTCTGACAACGATGGCGTGATCGTGGCGGCCGACATAGGCGGCGAGGTGAACGGCCCTGGCGCTGCTGGCGGCGACGCGAACAGCGATGGCGAGTTCAGCGACGCCAGCAACGGCTCGGGTGGTGCTCCTGAGAATGCATTGGGGGATTTGTCCGACTGATTGTGCATCGTTCCTACTTCCTTACCCTGCATGAATAGAACTCAGGTTTTGGCCTGATGGCAGTGAGAGCATTTTGGAGGGGGAGTCCCTTATGTAAAACTTGTGTTCATCGTATTAGTAGACGCTACATTGCCCATGTGGCCGCGCCAAGTGGTTGGCCAAAGCGATGCGCTGGTCGGCTAGTTTACTTTTGTCCCGTGCTGGCCCTGAGGTAGCCTGTGGGAGGCTGTGGTGTCCCGAGTTTTCCCTGATTGGATCCGTAGGATCTGCAGTAAACACCCTCCTGAGAGGACACGTCGGTGGCAGTCTGGGCTGCGCGCAAGCTAGGCCTGACCCGGCTCGTGAGGGGCTCACGAGGGGAGGCAGCTGAGGCGAAGTGGTAACCAAAACGCGAGAAATTGCTCGAACGAGACTAAGCACCCCTTCCCCAAACACACGCAAATCTCAAATTCGAATCCAACTTGAATCCAATGGGGGAAAGCGACAACCAAAGGGAAACGCAATGAAAACAGACAAACGGCCGCGTCCGGCACCTAGTCTAGTCTTGGACGTCTTCTCACCAGCGCGGAGCTAAGTGCTGCCACTGGGCGTGGGAGGGAGCCCCAGGGCCTGAGGCCGGCACCCCTGAGACTCCAGGGCATGTACAGCCCCACTCATTATTACGTGAGAGTGTCATGGGGCGGCGAGCTTCACAGGCACTGGGCCTTCTTCACAGGTACCGGCCTTGCTTCATATCGCCAGATGAGGGCCCTGCCTTGCGCCACACTCTAGTGCCATCAACGATGACCGGAAACCAGGACGCCGCCGATGGGGTAGAGCGGTCGCCAGCGGTTCCCCCGACGACCACGGGTCCTCCGCCGGGGGCAGGCCCTGAGGCACCTCCCCAGCGAAGGGCCTACCTCCTGAGAACACCTTGCTCCGAACGCCGCGGTGGTGATGTCGGATCCCGGCCCCTCTCCTGCAGCCCCCTACGCCCTCCTCCCGAGGGGTAGGAGACTATGGGAGCGGGGCAGCTGCTTGCTGCGGCGACCTGCACCTCCTGTGATCCATGGTTAGCGTATGCCTACTCCTGAAGAATTAGCGGTACCTGGTAATCGTTGCCTCCAGCGTGGCCAGTGGGACCGTCCCGGGGCTCCCGGAAAGGCTCAGCTTCTGGCGCCTCGTCCCCCCAGCTTGGGATGAGGAGCGAGTCTTGTTCTCTCTCGTGAGGGTGTCCTTGGCCCATCATGAGGGGCACGTATTCCTCTGGCGCCACCATCCCGAAGGCCACGCCGTAGTGCCCCGCGTGCCATGCGGTCCTGTCGGACGCGCCCACTGTGGGGTGGCAACGCGCCTGTCCACTGGGGCCGCGGGTCGTGTCGAGTCCTTCTTCTTCGTGGACCGAGAGCGGGGGCAGCGCCACCACCGGTCCGGTGCTGACAGCTTCGCTGGCGTTGGAGTAGCCTTGGAGCCCGCGGGCATGAGATGGGAGCTGGGCGCTGAAGGGGTGGCCCCCGAGGCGGCGAAGCCGAGGAGCTCCGCCACCTGCTCCAACAGCACGTCGCGGAGTGATTGGAGGCCCTTGCTGCCGACCGTGCCTGCCGTGGTGTGGGAGCTGTCGAAGCCTATCCGCGTCGCCCGTGGCCCGCAGCGCCCTGCGGACCGCGAGCTGCCTGGGGCAGGGGGTCGCCCGAGGCGAGCAGTTCTGCACGGGCGGGCCACGCCGCCTATGGATCTGGGTTGCCCGCCTGGTCGTCGGACATGATGATGACGACGCGACGGGGCATGAAGCGGTAGAAGGTGGATTCCGGCGCACCCCTACCTGGCGCGCCATATGTCGGATTTCGGGTTCCGGCAGACCCTTGAGGTTCGAACACTTGGGTGCGCGCGGATATTTCACTTCCTACCTACCTGCGCCCCTCCGCCTCGCTAAGATCTAAGCTATGGAAAGAACAACACAAGGGACACAGGGTTTATACTGGTTCGGGCCACCGTTGTGGTGTAATACCCTACTCCAGTGTGTGGCGTGGTGGATTGCCTCTTGGGCTGATGATGATGAATGATACAAGGAAGAACAGCCTTGCGAGGGTCTGTCCTTGGGTGGGGCGATGAACTGCTAGGAGGAGTTCAGCCACCCTTCTCTCTCTCTCTCTGATCGAACCCCTCCTATCGAACCCCCCTATCGAACTTCTTCTCTTTTTTACCTCCCCTCTTTTTGTGGGTGGCTGGTCCTATTTATAGAGGCCCTGGTCCTCTTCCCAAATATCGAGCGGGAAGGGAGCCAACAATGGCGGGCTAATTTGAAGGGGGACAGCTAGTACTAGCTACCCTGACAAAAGTAGTCTTCGCCTGCGCAAAGCTCTGGTGGTGACGCCGTCTTGGGATCCATGATGACCTCCGTCTTGCAGTCCTCCTGGTCTTGGTCTTGTTGCACCAAAATGGCAACCTTTGCCTGATGCCTCGGTACTCCACGGCTGCGCCTGCCCCCTTTGCACCAAAGAGGAAAGGAGGGCACTGGGCGGGCTGGCACCCGCCTGGCGCCCTTGGTCGTCATGGCTTGCATCATGGGTACCTCGTGAGGTACCGCGCCTTGATCTCTCCGCCTCCTCGCGAGCCAGTCTGATGAGGCCGTGCCTGAGGAAGCTCCGCGTCGTCTGCCCCGCGAGGCTTGGCCCCTCGCGAGGGTCTTGGATCTGTGTTGATGAAGACGGGCCGTGCTGGGCCCCCCTTAGAGCCACGCCGTAGGCCGTAGGCAAGCAAGTCTGGGGACCCCCATTCCCAGAACACCGACAGATAATCCTCAAGTTATGGAGCCAGTCCATGTAGTTGCTACCATCATCTTTCAACTTAGCTTTCTCTAGGAACACATTAAAATTCAACAGAACAACAACACGGGCCTTCTATCTACAACAACATAGGCATGTAAAATACTATCAGGTACTAAGTTCATGATAAATTAAAGTTCAATTAATCAAATTACTTAAGAACTCCCAATTAGATAGACAACTCTCTAATCATCTAAGTGATCACGTGATCCATATCAACTAAACCATGTCCGATCATCACGTGAGATGGAGTAGTTTTCAATGGTGAACATCACTATGTTGATCATATCTACTATATGATTCACGCTCGACCTTTCAGTCTCAGTGTTCCGAGGCCATGTCTGCATATGCTAGGCTCGTCAAGTTTAACCCGAGTATTCCACGTGTGCAAATCTGGCTTGCACCCGTTGTATGTGAACGTAGAGCTTATCACACCCGATTACCACGTGGTGTCTCGGCACGACAAACTGTAGCAACGGTGCATACTCAGGGAGAACACTTATACCTTGAAATTTAGTGAGAGATCATCTTATAATGCTACCGTCGAACTAAGCAAAATAAGATGCATAAAGGATAAACATCACATGCAATCAATATAAGTGATATGATATGGCCATCATCATCTTGTGCCTTTGATCTCCATCTCCAAAGCACCGTCATGATCACCACCGTCACCGCCTTGACACCTTGATCTCCATTGAAGCATCGTTGTCGTCTTGCCAACTATTGCTTCTACGACTATCGCTACCGCTTAGTGATAAAGTAAAGCAATTACATGGCGATTGCATTTCATACAATAAAGCGACAACCATATGGCTCCTTCCAGTTGCAGATAACTGTGTTACAAAACATGATCATCTCATACAATAAAATTTAGCATCATGTCTTGACCGTATCACATCACAACATGCCCTGCAAAACAAGTTAGACGTCCTCTACTTTGTTGTTGCAAGTTTTACGTGGCTGCTACGGGCTGAGTAAGAACCGTTCTTACCTACGCATCAAAAAACCACAACGCGGTATAGTGATTGCTTTTTGATCTTTAGAAAGAACCATGTTCATTGCATCTGATTCAACTAAAGTAGAACTAGTCTCGCGTAAGCGTACGCGTAATGTCGGTCTGAGTCGCTTCATCCAACAATATCACTGAATCAAGAATCAACTAGTGACGGCAAGCAATATGTATATACCCATGCCCACAACTCCTTTGTGTTCCACTCGTGCATATAACATCTACGCACAAACCTGGCTCGGATGCCACTGTTGGGGAACATAGTAATTTCAAAAAAATCCCTACGCACACTCAAGATCATGGTGATGCATAGCAACGAGAGGGGAGAGTTTCATCTACGTAAACTCGTAGACTGTAAGCGGAAGCATTATGACAATGCGGTTGATGTAGTCGTACGTCTTCACGATCGACTGATCCTAGTACCGAAAGTACGGCACCTCCGCGATCTGCACATGTTCGGCTCGGTGACATCCCACAAACTCATGATCTAGTAGAGTTTCAAGGGAGAGCTTCATCAGCACGACAGCATGATGACGGTGATGATGATGCTACCGGAACAGGGCTTCGCCTAAGCACCGCTACGATATGACCGAGGTGGATTATGGTGGAGGGGGGCACCGCACACGGTAGGAAACAATCAACTTGTGTGTTCTAGGGTGCCCCCTGCCCCCCTATATAAAGGAGCAAGGGGGAGGCCGGCCGGCCTAGGGGCGCGCCAAGGAGAGGGGGAGTCCTCCTCCTAGTAGGAGTAGGACTCCCCTTTTCCTAGTCCAACTAGGAAGGGGAAGGGGAAAGGAAGGGGAGGAGAGAGGGAGGAAATAGGGGGCGCCCCCCCCCCCTCCTTGTGGAATATGGATTCCCAAGGGGGGCACGGCCAGCCCTAGGCCCCCTTCTCTGTCATACACAAGGCCCATGTAGGCCCATCAGTTCCCCCAGGGGTTCCGATAACCCCCTGGCACTCCGATAAATATCCGGTGACCCCCGGAACTCATCCAGTGTCCGAATATAGTCGTCCAATATATTATGTCTAGACCATTTCGAGACTCCTCGTCATGTCCGTGATCAGATCCGGGACTCCGAACTACCTTCGGTACATCAAAACACATAAACTCATAATACCGATCGTCACCAAACGTTAAGCGTGAGAACCCTACGGGTTCGAGAACTATGTAGACATGACCGGAGCCAATAGCAGAACCTAGATGTTCATATTGGCTCCAACATATTCTACGAAGATCTTCATCGTTCAAACCGCATAACGATATACGTTGTTCCCTTTGTCATCGGTATGTTACTTGCCCGAGATTTGATCGTCGGTATCTCAATACCTAGTTCAATCTTGTTACTGGCAAGTCTCTTTACTCGTTCCGTAATGCATCATCCCATAACTAACTCATTAGTTATATTGCTTGCAAGGCTTATAGTGATGTGCAATACCGAGAGGGCCCAGAGATACCTCTCCGACAATCGGAGTGACAAATCCTAATCTTGATCTATGCCAACTCAACAAACACCATCGGAGACACCTGTAGAGCACCTTTATAATCACCCAGTTATGCTGTGACGTTTGGTAGCACACAAAGTGTTCCTCCGGTATTCAGGAATTGCAAGGTCTCATAGTCATAGGAACATGTATAAGTTATGGAGAAAGAAATAGCAACAAACTAAATGATCATCATGCTAAGCTAACAGATGGGTCAAGTCAATCACATCATTATCTAATGATGTGATCCAGTTAATCAAATGACAACTCATGTCTATGGTCAGGAAACATAACCATCATTGATTCAACGAGCTAGTCAAGTAGAGGCGTACTAGTGACATTGTTTGTCTATTCAATCACACATGTACTAAGTTTCCGGTTAATACAATTCTAGCATGAATAATAAACATCTATCATGATATAAGGAAATATAAATAACAACTTTATTATTGCCTCTAGGGCATATTTCCTTCAGTAGATGCAAAGGAAGACAACACTTTCTTAGATTTCACCTTCTCAATGCAAGGAAACAAAATATGGATTATCGACCGAGAGACATTTAGCACTCATCTTCTAATGTTCTCCTTGACGTTATGGGTACCACGGTCATGCTTCGGAGTAGCATCAATATGGTCATCAAGTAAAGGTCGGACTTCAGGAACACAAATGATCTGTAAGGAACAACTATTTGAATAAGTCGCACGGGGTCGTCCTGGAGTAGAAGGTTAAATGGGTCCATCAAGATGCTACAATAATATATCTTGGAAAGGTTCCAACAATCATATATGCCTAAGGTTCAGGTCTGGTTGGTGACAACAGGCTTCAGACTCAGCATGTCCGAGAATAAAGTTTGCAACACAAATCAACGAGATGGCGTTGTGATATTCTCGGGAGATGAACTACGATAGCAAGCTCCAAAACATGAGCTAGCTCTACTACACACATAAGAACACGCTGTCCCAGACAAGCATGACAACATGGTAGTCTTACAACAAAACACTACCGAGTTCTGGTAGGGAACCATCATCGAGGATATCGAAGTCCTTGTGCACTTATCGATGAACTTGTTACCCTTGAACAAGTCAATCAGTGGTTTGGTGTGCTAGGTAATACATATGGAATGAAGGTAGCCAATCTGTCAAACCACGGAATACTTCACATGCATGAATGACTTGGGATGATTCCAAAGGAAGCAAAACAACTTTCTCAAATTCATGGCAGCAACTTACATCTAATGCACATGAGCTTAGAGGAAGTAACTTCTTACATCAAAACATCTACTTCATGAGCTAACACAAAGATGATTGAGGGAGTCCTGGATTAGGGGGTCTCCGGACAGCCGGACTATTGGACTATGAAGATACAAGATTGAAGACTTCATCTCGTGTCTGGATGGGACTCTCCTTGGCGTGGAAGGCAAGCTAGGCAATACGGATAAGAAGATCTCCTCCCTTGTAACCGACTCTGTGTAACCCTAGCCCCCTCCATGTCTATATAAACTGGAGGGTTTAGTTCGTAGGAAATCATATACAATCATACCATAGGCTAACTTCTAGGGTTTGGCCTCTATGATCTCATGGTAGATCAACTCTTGTAATACTCATATCATCAAGAACAATCAAGCAGGACGTAGGGTATTACCTCCATCAAGAGGGCTCGAACCTGGGTAAACATCGTGTCCCCTGCTTCCTGTTACCATCTGCCTTAAGACACACAGTTCGGGAACCCCTACCCGAGATCCGCCGGTTTTGACACCGACATTGGTGCTTTCATTGAGAGTTCCACTGTGTCGTCACCATAAGGCTTGATGGCTCCTTCGATCATCAGTAGCGATGCGGTCGAGGGTGAGGTTTTCCTCCCCGGACAGATCTCTGTATTCGGCGGCTTCGCACTGCGGGCCAATTCGCTTGGCCATCCGGAGCAGATCGAGAGCTACGCCCCTGGCCATCAGGTCAGATTCAGAAACTTAAACTACACTGCCGACGTCCGCGGAGACTTGATCTTTGATGGATTCGAGCCCGTGTCAGGTGCGCCGCACAGTCACGATGAGCACGACGTAACTCTGCTGTCGGACAGTGTTCGGGAGATCGCATCTACAACTACTCCGGTCGTCAATCCGGAGCAAATCACGCCATCCGAGAGTGGAGGGATAGACCCCTCCATGGAGACCGCACTCTCAGTGGCGATGGATCCGGATACTGACTTCACCCTTACGAGAGCCATGTCGCCGAACCATTGGATTCACCTCCGGCCACGAACTCCAAGCCGCTTACATCCGTGCCCATCGAATCCGACTGGGCACCGATCATGGAGTTCACCTCTGCGGATATCTTTCAGCACTCGCCCTTCGGCGATGTGCTAAATTCATTGAGGTCCCTCTCCCTATCAGGAGAACCTTGGCCGAACTATGTCCGGCCAAAATGGGATGCCGACGACGAAGAAATTCGCTGCCCACCCACCACCCACTTAGTAGCCACTGTCGATGATTTAAACGACATGCTCGACTTCGACTCCGAAGACATCGACGGTATGGACGACGATGCAGGAGACGAGCAGGAACCACCGCCCACAGGGCGCTAGACTGCCAAATCATCATACAACATATATATGGTGGACACCCCTAAAGAAGGCATTGGCGACGAGACAGCGGAGGATGACCCCTCCCAGAAGCAACCCAAGCGCCGACGTCAGTGGCACCGCTCTAAGTCCCGCCACAGAAAAGTAGTGATACCGGCACAAGAGATAATAACACTCTGGATAGTGCCGAAGACAATCACAATCCCCTCCAGCACGATGTAGAGCCGAAGGATGAACAAGCCAGCCCTCTAGAGCAGGCAGCAGATGGAGAACCGGAGGAGGAAAATTACATGCCTCTCTCCGAAGATGAGGCGAGCCTCGGCGACGAAGAATTTATCATGCCTGAGGACCCCGTCAAGCAAGAGCGCTTCAAGCACCGGCTTATGGCCACGGCAAATAGCCTGAAGAAGGCAATGGCAACAACACATCGAGGAATCCGGGAACTTCGGATACCAAAGATGCCAACAGTAGGCAACGTCGTAACAGACCAAAGCGCCGCAATAACTACGATAACACAGAAGATACGACAGTCAATGCCGGATCCAGAGGCTCTAGATCCGGTCAGCGGAAAAAGCCATTTAAAAGAAGTACTCCAGCTCCGTCCAGTTTGGATTGCATACTGGATCGCTCATGTCAAATCCACGGCACCTCCGACAAGCCAGCCAATCACACCAACAGAGAATGTTGGGTGTTCAAGCAGGCCGGCAAGTTAAACGCCAAAAACAAGGACAAGGGGCTGCATAGTGATGACAAGGAGGAGCCCCAGCCTTCGAACACAGGAGGACAGAAGGGGTTCCCCCCCCCCTACAAGTGAAGAAGGTGAACATGATATACGCAACCCACATTCCCAAGAGGGAGCGGAAGCATGCACTAAGAGTCATCTATGCGATGGAGCCCGTCGCACCAAAGTTCAACCCAAGGTCTGCTTGCACGATCGCCTTTGATCACAGGGACCACCCCACTAGCATCCGTCATGGCGGATCCGCCGCACTGGTCCTAGACCCCATCATCGACGGATTTCACCTCACTCGAGTCCTTATGGACGGCGGCAGCAGCCTGAACCTTCTCTATCAGGATACAGTGCGAAAAATGGGTATCGATCCCTCGAGGATCAAACCCAGCAAAACCACCTTTAAAGGCGGCATCACAGGTGTAGAGGCCCATTACACAGGCTCAATCACACTGGAAGTGGTCTTCGGATCACCGGACAACTTCCGAAGCGAGGAGTTAATCTTCGATATCGTCTCGTTTCGCAGTGGCTATCATGCACTGCTCTGATGAACAACATTCGCAAAATTTAATGCAGTTCCGCATTACGCATACCTCAAGCTCAAGATGCTAGGACCTAGGGGGTCATAATGGTAAATGGAAACACAGAACGCTCGCTCCGCACGGAAGAGCACACTACGGCCCTTGCAGCAGAAGCACAAAGCAACCTTTTAAGGCAGACCACTAATTCGGCGTCACAGCCCCGGGACACCTTCAAGCGAGTCCGGAACAAGCTGCAATAGGATCGCCTGGCATGTTCAGAGCTCTCCTAGCAATTTGGCCCCCGTCCCAGTCCCAGTCAAGCGACGAAATTCGTGCCGCACGTACATAACTACGCATTGAAAATACCATGGACATAGGCGGGGCCACGATCAAGGCACGTCCCACAATGCGGCTCAACCGCCCTAGGGGTTGTATACCTTTATCATTTCTTTTCTCTTTCAGGGCCTAACTCTCTGGAAGCCCTTTCCGGCAGTACGATTGCCGGACACATTCCGGAAGCAATAACCAAGGCGGCAAGAAGCTAAGATGAACACGGGAACCCCCAGGTGGTCTCTAATAATAATTGATATACCTATTTTTCACTATCTATGCGCAGCTTGCCCTGGGATAGGACATTTCAAATTGTCCTACTTTCTGCTTATTGCACTACTTGTACCAGTACACTTCGACGTATTATTTAAATAACAATGCATATCATTAGTCTATCATTGCATTATTTAAGCTTTTTTTCTCTCTCTCTTATATGTCCATTTACGACAATCCGCACCCGCACGTTCAGGTACGGTCAGTACGCCAGGGGCTTTCGTTTACCCAATAATACGGAGCAAGAAGTCCGAACACTTTCGACAGTGCGGCACCCCGAACTTATAGCATTATATGCATCAGCTCCGAATCATGTCTTTGGTCAAATGTTGGGTTTGCCCAGCTCCCATGCTTTGGTACCTTACGTTCCGCCCTATCGGCTAAGGTAGCGGTGGGAGAACTACTATGATTGTGTCCCGGTTCTTCCGGATGAGCACCTCAGTAGAGAAAGCCGAAAACTGACTGTCATGATAAGGCGAGAGACTGGTCGCTGTTCGAGAGGTCTCAAGTCCTTAAAGACTTTTTCCGCTTCGGGCGAGGAGTCGGCCTTGTCCGGCTTAGGCGAGTATAGCAACCCAAATTCGGCCTTCCGAACACTAGGGGTTTCGCCAAAGTTTAAAATTGTAGACTTCTATGGCTAAGTGAGAGTGATAAAGCCTTATAGTCCAATTGCCTGGTTCGTTGCGCTGAACACCTCCCTTGAAGGACCCAAAATTGGGGTAAAGAGTGCTCAGATTTATCCCGAACACCCCAGTACTAGTTACATGGCGGCAGAAGCCGACGACTGGCCAACTCTTAGATATTATAAATGGCCGCATAGAAGGTAATATTTTAAAACACAAAAGGCGTTGCATAGCGCAGGTGAACTTGTTTCACATTACAAGATCACATGAGCGTGATCATTCAAAAATTACATCCCTGGCACATTCATCCGCCACAAGGCGGGAACCCTTCAGGACACTCTCATAGTACATCTCGGGGTGGTGATGCTCCTTGCCCTCCGGCGGCCCCTCCTTCACCAGCTTCACGGCGTCCAGCTTCGCCCAGTGCACCTTCGCCCGGGCAAAAGCCCTGCGCGCACCCTCGATGCAGATGGACCGCTTTATGACAAGCTGTGGGCAGGCTTCCACAAGCCGCCTCACCAGACCGAAGTAGCTGCCGGACAGGGGCTCGCCAGGCCACATCCGGACTATAAGGCCCCTCATGGCCTGTTCGGCCGCCTTGTGAAGCTCGAACAATTGCTTCAGTTGGTCGCTCAAAGGCATCGGGTGTTCGGTCCCAGTATACTGAGACCAGAACAACTTCTTCGTCGAGCTTCCCTCCTCAGCCCAGTAAAACTCAGTAGCATCTAGCACACTGCGGGGAAGATCTGCGAACGCTCCTGGAGAGCTCCGAACTCGGGTAAGAAAAAGGAAAGTTTCCTTCACATGCTTGCTTTGCATAATGAATGCCTTACCCACTGCTATTTTCTTCGCCGCCTCAATTTCCTGGAGGGCCTTGTGGGCTTCAGCCTTGGCGCTCCAGGCGCTTTCAAGCGCCTGTGCGAGCTCGGACTCTTGCGTCTTAGAGTCAAGCTCCAAGGACTCGTGTTTTTTGGCGAGAGCCTCGAGCTCTTGCTGCACCTCGCCCACTCGGGCTTCTTGCTTCTCCCGCTCGATGCGCTCCTTGGCCGCTTTGTCTTCGGCCTCAGACATCGCCTTCTTCAGGGTCGCCACCTTGGTCGTGGCCCCTGGCAAATTCATGATGATCCTATTATTTTGCAACTGAACTTCTTTTACAAAGCGTAGACAAGGTATTGCTTACCTTTGCTCTCCTTGAGCTGCCTCTTGGTTAGGCCAAGCTCGTTCTCAGAACGCTCCAGGCCCTGCCTCAGTGCAAAAACCTCCTTAGTACGTGCGGCAGCGGCCAGCAGGGAAACCTGCACTTACACATAGACATATTCTTATTAGACTCCTGGCTCATCATTTGATCTTCTATTGGGCCTTTCTTCTCGAACACCGAACAAAGCATCAGGGGCTACTATCTATGCGGTAACATTTTCTTATATATGTTTTGATTGCTTACCACAAAGCCTGTTAGGAGGCAGGCGCAAGCTTCGGTCAACCCGTTTTTAGCGGACTGAACCTTCTCGACCACCGCACTCATGATAGTACGGTGCTCTTCGTCAATGGAAGTGATGCGAAGCGCTTCTAGCAAGTTGTCCGGTGCCTCTGGATGGACAGAGGACACCGGCATGGGTGGTTGGCCCCCCCTTAACAGGGGACCGCTTGCCGGAGTCCGGAACCATCAAAGATTCCGGCGCAGTGTTCGGCTGGAGGCCAAACTCAGAGCCCGTAGGAGCCTCGCTCCCTTGGTACTCAGTGTCCGGGAAGTCACCTCGAGGCGCCCCTAGGACCACCTCCCCTTGGCTTGGTGCCTTTTGAGACAACACCTCGGCGTTGTCCGTAGGGCGAGGGGTGGAAGCGGTCAGAAGAGAACCATTGTTCATATTCGACGAGTCCAATGAGCCGTTCGATGAGGACGCGTCAAGATGAGCTCCGGACGGACTGTATAATCATGTTCGGCATGAGGAGAAGCAGTGCAATAAAACATACCATGAAGTACTAGGGTGTCCGGACACTTACGACTTCGCCAGGGGCTTGACCCTGGGTAGCCACTCGTCGCCGCTATCGGCGGCCATCGTGGAATAGTCCGGAGAGCGGGTCCTTCCCTTCTTGGACCCTTCGGCCTCCCCGGATGGGTCGACCTTCCTTTTCTTGTCTCCCCTGTCCAGGGGGAGAGAACTTTCCTCCTCCTCCTCGTTTTTATGGGAGGAGGGTGCGTCGGAGTGATCGGACGATGAGGCCGATACAACCTTGCGCCGGAGACCCTTTCGGGTCCCCGTGGCCTTCTTCTTGGCCTTCTTCGCCGGCACCTCATAAGGTGCCGGAGTCAGCATCTCTGTCAGGAGAGCATCTACGGGATCTTCAGGCAGAGGGGCTGGGCAATCGAGCTGCTCCGCTGTATTTATCCTGTCCAATTAATGGCATGAGAGCTTAGATCCCGCACAACATTTAACCGGGGCAAATAAACACCCTGCAAGATACGAAAACTTACCTAATTAGCGCGGCGCTTTGCGCTAAGTCCGCGGTCCTAGGTGAGAGAAGGGGGAACCTCGGCGCCTTTAAACAGCACCTTCCAGACATCCTCGTGCGTCGTATCGAAGAGCTCTCGCATCGTTTGGTGCTGGGCCGGGTCGAACTCCCACAAATCGAATGCCCGTCGTTGACACGGGAGAATCCGGCAAAAGAGCATGACCTGGACCATGTTGATGAGCTTGATTTTCTTGCTCATCATGTTCCTGATGCAGGTCTGGAGTCCGGTCAGCTCTACCGAAGAACCCCAGGACAGGCCCTTCTCTTTCCAGGAAGTAAGCAACGTGGGGATTCCAGATTGGAATTTGGGGGGCTGCCACCCAGTTGGTGTCGCGCGGCTCGATGATGTAGAACCACCACGATTGCCACCCCTTTATGGTCTCCACATAGGAGCCTTCTAGCCAGGTGACGTTGGGCATTTTGCCCACCATGGCTCCTCCGCACTCTGCTTGCTGGCCAACCACCACCTTCGGTTTGACATTGAAGGTTTTCAGCCACAGGCCGAAGTGGGGCCTGATGCGGAGGAAGGCCTCGCACACGACGATAACGCCAAGATGTTGAGGATGAAATTAGGGGCCAGATCATGAAAATCCAGCCTGTAGTAGAACATAAGCCCGCGGACAAACAGGTGGAGAGGAAATCCCAGTCTGCGGATGAAGTGGGTAAGGGAAACTACCCTCTCATGGGGTTCGGGCGTAGGGACGATCTGTCCCGCAGCTGGCAGCCGGTGCGCGATGTCCGCAGCCAGATATCCGGCTGCCCGTAGCTTTGTGATGTCCTCCGCCGTGACGGAGGAGACCATCCACTTGCCTCCTGCTCCCGACATGATTGGAGTGGTTTGAGGAGAAAGACGCAAACTTGGGCGCTGGAGCTCGAGTGCGCGAGAATGGGTAAGCAAGGAGGAAGAAGGCGTGGGTAGAAGGGTGAATCTTTGTCCCTTTATAAGGGCAGAGGAGGCGATGCGCCTCCCCACTTACCTGTTAAAATCGCTTAGTCCCTGAGCGTCGTAATTGATGGCGCAGTTGGGTTACCCATACCCGTATTGATGAGAATCCCGTGATAAGGGGACACGATCACTGCTTTGACTAGACGTGTAAAGAAAACCGCCTCGCAATATGTGCGGTGCTGGTTGAGGAAAACGGTTCGAATAATGACCAAGCCACGACATGATGTGATGTTACTGAACGTGTCAGCAGATTAGATTTGTGGAGATATTCTTCTCTCTACGGTGGAGTGTGGAACTTGTTTTGCAGAGCCGGACACTATCCTTGTGTTCAAAAATCTTCCAGGGAGTATTTGGAGAAGAACCCGCCTTGCAATGCCGAAGACAATACTGCGCGCCGGACTCATCGTCATTGAAGCCTAGTTCAGGGGCTACTGAGGGAGTCCTGGATTAGGAGGTCTCCGGACAGCCGAACTATATCCTTTGGCCGGACTATCGGACTGTGAAGATACAAGATTGAAGACTTCATCCCGTGTCCGGATGGGACTCTCCTTGGCATGGAAGGCAAGCTAGGCAATACGGATAAGAAGATCTCCTCCCTTGTAACCGACTCTATGTAACCCTAGCCCCCTCCGGTGTCTATATAAACTGGAGGGTTTAGTCCGTAGGACATCATATACAATCATACCATAGGCTAGCTTCTAGGCTTTAGCCTCTACGGTCTCGTGGTAGATCAACTCTTGTAGTACTCATATCATCAAGAACAATCAAGTAGGACGTAGGGTATAACCTCCATCAAGAGGGCCCGAACCTGGGTAAACATCGTGTCCCCTGCTTCCTGTTACCATCTGCCTTAGACGCACAGTTCGGGACCCCCTACCCGAGAGCCGCCGATTTTGACACCGACAATGATGCTTACAAAAGTTTCCAATGCTAGCTTTAATGTTCAACATCAATCATGGAGAAGATAAACACGTTGCCGATGGGCTCGACAACAATTCATCGAGGCTTCCATATAGATGGAATACAACAATTAAGTGAACACGGTGATAGCATTGGTCAGACCAAAAGATGTAATGGTGTATGCACTACAAAAAAATACACTTCTGTGATGATACGTGTTTGTCACTGTAGGTCGCGTTTTCTATCATGCATGTACATCCATGACGATTTTATGACAGAATCAAGATAGTCATATCTGGGTTGTCATAGAAGTGTTCCATGACATTCCAAAATTATCATCACGGAAGTGTCCACTTCCATGACGATAAATCGTGCGTCACAGAAGTGCTTTTGTCAGGGGTGACCGACACATGGCATCCATCGTAGCGGAACGTCGTTAAGCTATCGGGTCGGTTTTGGATCCGATAACCCGTTAACAGCCCCGACCAACGGGGATTTTCCACATGTAAAATCATCATTGGCTGGAGGAGACACGTGTCAGGTCCGCGTTGGCACAGGTGTCACTCATCCAATGGGCAAGACGCGCCTATGATATGTTGACACGTGGACCGGCCCATCAAGTTTAAATGGGCCGGCCCAACTGAAGGCCCACAAGATTTTGCGGACCATAATGAGCCGGCCCAACTAAAGGCCCACGAGATTTTACGGACCATAATGGGATGGCCCAGCTAAAGGCCCACAAGATTTTGCGGGCCATAATGGGTCGGCCCAGGTAAAGGCCCACAAGATTTTTGTGTGCCATAATGGGTCGGCCCAAGTAAAGGCCCACAAGATTCTTGCGGATCATAATGGGCCGGCCCAGATAAAGGCCCATGAGATTTTGCTGACATTAATGGGCTGGCCCAGCTGTAGGCCCACAAGATTTTGAGGACCCTAGTAGGCCGGCCCATTAACTGGCTGCCATGTTTTGGGCCAAATGTCGGCCCATATTTGATCCGGTCCATTAATGGCCTGCCACACTCTGGGCCTAATAGTGGCCCATATGAGATCCGGCCCGTTAAAAGCCTACCACGTTCTGGGCCAAATTACGGCCCAGATCAGATCCGGCCCTTTAAGAGGCTCTGGGCTCAATTATGGCCCATATCAGATTCGGCCCATCAACTGGACACTATGCTTTTGGGCCCACTTGCTAAAGGCCCACTTAGTAATTCGGCCTAATATTAGTTTTGGCCTGTTAAGGGCCTGTTTAACATTTCGGCCCTATATTAATTTCGGTCTGTTAAAAGCCTGTCATATAGTTGGGCCTAACTATGGCCCGGTTTGCATCCGGCCTGATCGCAGTCGATATCTGATTGCGCCAAACAAGGACCGAGACAATTTTGGCCTATTAAAAGCCCGTGATTTGATTCACACAATCATGGGTCAGGGTTCATTTCGAGCTGCTGCCAGCCCATGAGCTGTTCGGCACGTTTCAGGCCCAACATACATCGTGATTGCATGATGGCCCGATTATGTACCGTAATTTTACGATTTGGCCGGTTTACTGCGAAGACAGGATATATATACAGTAAAATAACTGCAGCATCGTGAATAAGAAAAAACCTAGACTATACAATAAATAAATTATGTCATATTACATCCACTGGGCATCAAAGTTCGCCACTATGACAATAAAGCACAAGCAGACAACAGATTACATCCACTGGGCATCAAAGATCGCCACCAGTGCAAATAAACACGCCGACAAAATAATATACAAAACCGACAGCACTTCAATAGAGTTCAAGAAAGGTTAGCCCTGCTGGGGAGCTGCAGCGCAAGCAGCTGAGCAAGATGATGAGACTGTGCTTGTTCAACACTTATATCTTCCTCACTCTGAAAGATAAACAAGCAGACAGATTACAGGTTTTGCACATAAAAGTATCAGTGATGACAATTCATCACATTTCTTACTGAAGAATAAAGTGACACAGTTTAAAATTGCATTAACACAATATGGTATTGTTCAGGTCAAGACATGGCAGGAAATGACATTGTGAAGGAGTTGGCAGCTTCACGACACCACTGGATTACAGATCAAGAACTCATAAGTATCAATGGTTAGTGTGCTGTCAATTTATACCATTTCAGATTGGCAAATAAAGAGACGGTTTAAATAATAGTAGAATGATATGACATTGTTCATAGTTAAGACATTGCAGAATATGACATTGTGCTGTACTGGGTAGGTTCACCACACCACTGGATTACGGATGAAGAACAGAAGCATACATGCAGTGCAAAAGAAGATCACTTGCTCTGTATAGTTTAATTTACATGGTATGAAGAAGGAACTTGGTTGTACAACTAAAAACTTAAATTGAGAAAGGACAAACTTTTGTTTATGAACTACATAATAAACTTCAAACAAGCAATTTGATGCAAACACCAAAAATAAACAGTTGTTGCAGTCATGCCTAACCAAATATATACAACAAAGTTTGAAGGCTTGAGATGGACAAACTTACATTATTGGTGAAGACATGCTCTATAAAGGCCTTGTCCATGCTGATGGGGGGGGGGCAATTCAAGAAGTTTACCACAGAATCTTCTTCAAAAGCATTGCCTTTATTCTACATTTTGTTAAGAGTAAATATAGATGTGATAATATACGAAAAAATGGAGAATATTTAAGATAAGATGAAGAGTGATGCTACATAAACAAGTAGCTATAAATGTAAGTGCGGCGATATAGGCAAAAGGTACAGCCAAGAGCAATGCGCAGCTAAACTTCTTCAGTACCAACCTTATGGTAAGAGTAAATATAGATCTGATGTGTAGAAAATGGAGGGAAAAGGAAAATAAGCTGCAGAGTGATGGTACATGAACAACTACCTGTCATTATAAATACACTGATAAAGGACAACATGTACTTACAAGAACAATGCAGAGCTAAAAAACATTGGCATTGGATATATTCTACACTAATGTAACCATTCATACAGATCAGATAATTTGGAGCGAACAATTGATAAGCAAGCTATCATGCATACTGCTGTCACATAATGAACCAGATATATATGCAAGTACAGTGATACAGGACAACAGGTACTAACAAGAGCAAAGCAGCGGGCAGCATATTTGTGATATCCTGTCATTCTTATCAAACCGGAATTCTTCTTCAAGCAGATTTCCTGCAAAAAAGATCCATAAGGCACATGCAGAAAAGTAGAAGTTCAAATTGTCATGTGATTTCATAGACAGTACCTCATCCTGGGAACGAGACCAGTGCATAACAAGGTTTTTCCATTCAATGTCTTCTAAATTTAGCACAGGAGACTTCACCAGAAATTCGTTTATAGACTTGCCATCAAAGTGTGATTTCCTCAGGTAACACCGATACTGCTGCAATGCTTCCTTGAGAAGCACAAGCAAGCTTTGCTCGTCATGACTATCTAGATTGACCCTCGCCTAGTTACAACAATGTAATGTAAATCATTGATGTGTTCAATCAGCAGAAAACATGAAAATAATAACCATGAATAATAGCACTTACACGTAACTTGGACAGGAAGATGTGAAAATGGTGTTTGTCTTCACAATAATCTTCCCATGATGGGAATATATGCACGTAGTCCCTAAAAACATTGAAAGCATTGTCTTTTAAACTGGGAATAAATTGAATGGGGTTCCAATTTGCAGGAATTGGCCGTCTCTGCAGTTGGGATAGGTCTTCGGCCGGTGGACTTGCTATACTTTTTGCTGGACTGGGATTTTTCTATGGTACAACTGGTGGTATGGCAAATGAAATCGGTATACCTTTTGCTGGAGTGCAGGTCCTGTGTGGTGGGGCTACTGGTGTGGCCAGTGAAGTATGGGTACAGTCTGCTGGAGTCGGTCCTACGTTTTGTGCCACTGGTTGTACAGCCAATATAAGTGGGGTGCTGTCTGATTTCTCCGTCACCACCACATTTTTCAAGGACATTGCTGGTGCTCCTTCAGGTTCATCAATCACCCTCTTCCTTTTTGATGTCTAATGCACAAGAACAGCATTTAAGTGGAAAACACATGGTATGATGACAGATGGAATATGTATTGATAATGGATGGGCATGGCATCTCGACATATATGATGAGTAAACTAAGCAGATTGTGATGCAACAAAGTAGAAGAAATGCAAGACAACATATGCAAGATACTCGCAATCAATAAAACATTGCCAAATTAGAACAGGCACCTTGATGGGTGAACAGGACAGGCCATCTGCCTTTGACTCCTCGAGGTTAGAATAGTCATTAGGATCATATTCTGCACAAGAATCAACAGGTGGGGAGCGTATGAGTTTCATTGCATCCAGAATGGCACTCAATGCCTTGGTGCCAATTTTGTAAGTCATTGCAGTGTTTAGCTTCAAGAGTGGACTGCTGCTAGTGCGACACAAAGCAGCTACACAGATCATAGTGTAGATATAACGGGAAAACCTTAAGCTTCAGAGTAAAATCAACAAAGTGGAACTTGCTGGAATATATGTGCTAGTATTGCCGGTACGGCTAGAATGGCTTCGGATACCAGCTCTCTTCAAGTGAAGGTGCGGTACTGTTAATATCAGTGTAACTCTCAAAGGCGACATAGCTCCTCGCATTTCCTTGCTATTCTTATAGGATTCAAGTGGGCAGGCCACTACAAATCCTATTCCTATGTTTACAAGATCCTACGAATCAAAGAGGCTCAAAGAGTCCATCACAACCGATCGTATAGACCTCTACACTGCAAATGTCCCTGCTCATCTTCAGTACAAGGAACATATTGTACTACTATCATACTCCCTCCGTTCCAAAATATAAGTCTTGGTAGAGATTTCCACTATGGATCACATACAGATGTATCTAGATACATTTTAGAGTGTAGATTCACTCATTTTGCTCCATATGTAGTCCATGGTGGAATCTATACAAAGACTTGTATTTAGGAACGGAGAGTACATATTAAAGAAGAACGGAAGAGGAACATGGTAAAGAAGAGCAAGCAGATTTTGGATAATAAAATGTTGGTTGCACAGTGCCCACACATGATGAACCAGAGCGCATTAAGAATGCAACTCCCAGCTGTCTCTCGACCATTTCAGGCGGTTGGATGAAGATCCTATGTCTCCTAACCCTTCTTCTTCCTCGTCTCTGATTCTTCCCATACAGAACACCGCACGGGCCGCCGGCCCCCACCGTATGCGTTCCTCCACCACCCACACCCCCGCCACAACCCCCACCCCCGTCGAGTTTTCTTTGTTCGGCGAGGCCCCACAACCACCCGAGCCCCTTCGATCGCACCGGCGAACTCCGACGAGCTCTGAAAAATCGACTGAGCCAATTTTGAAATTTAGTCTATTGTGATTTAATTAGTGTGGAATATAAAAGGGGAAAACCATAAACATTGGGAGTATAGTGTTGAGCGTGCCATGGCGGATCTGAAGGTGCAAACCGGACAAAGGCAACTTCGCAACCAAGACAAGAAATCAGAGTAAAGCAGTGGCGATCTATTTTCTTGCTGCGATAAATAAGTTGAGCAGATATGAAAGAGTACCGCCTCTGGTGCGGCGCCGTGTACGCATCTGCTGAGAATTTGACGGTGCTGTGGTAGCGATGGCTGTCGGTAGCCTGGAAGCAGATCTAGGAGGGTAGACGGTGGCGGCGGGGCGCGGTAGACGAGACGGTCGTAGGAGCAGCACCGGCAAGGTGGACGACGGCGGGGATGAAGCGAGAGGACGGGATGCAAGGATCCCGGTCCGAAGCCGTGGATGAGAGAGGTCGATCTCTTGTGATGGACGGCGGCGTCGGGGTATCAGCTCCGGCATGGTGGAGGAGGACGGCGGTGGATGGGGTGGCGGACGGCGGTGGACGGAGGAGTGTGGAGTGGAGAGGGTGTTTTGGCGCCCACAGAGTACGAATGGGGAAAAGGGAGGTAGCGAGGAAGGGGGGAACCATGTATTTAGGGCGCGCTTGTCTCAAATGCGAGGAAATTTACAAACTTAGCCCCTGTTTCAAATTTCTACTACATCACAGCAACATTAGTCAGTTGGGGATAGGACGGTAATCTCGCATACACCGAATATTTGCCGACGAGAGTTTGTTTTTGGCGCCCACCGTGTATGAATATGAATCGGGGAGGGAGTAGATTTCGGCCGAGGACACACTGTGTTTTGGCGCCCACCTTGTATGAATCTGGGTGAGAGGCGGTTACGTCACATTTGGGTGAAATTACAAACCTACCCCTATCGAAACCTATAGAAATCCAGCAAATAGGCTTTGCGTGGCAGGGATAGGCAGTAGTGATTTCCATCTCGCAGATTTTGGTTTCGGGCAGTTACTGCGACTTTCCCCGCTTCGTTCAAATTTTGCAGAGTGCACGTTTACCATGCCAACTCAATTCGAATCCCGTTTGTATTCTATTTTTTCGTGCGGGATCCATTTTCAATTGGAATTACATTCTATATACATCATTTTTTATATATACTTTCAAAAGCACAACAAAGAATTCTGCTCCTTTATATGTATAATATGATTTACAAATACAACGATCTCGAAATCTTAAGGTTGAATTCGAAAAAATTTAACCAAATTATGTTTTACTAAAATTCGCGGGTATCGGGTACGTGGTGGAGCACCTTTGTATGAATAGTCAACTCGCGTGATAATTTGATCCGTAGGAGTTGATGGTCGGGACCACAGGTGAACGACTTGGAGCGCGGTGGCTCGCCAGTTGCCACAGATTGAGTAGCCACGTTTAAAATCGTTTTTAGTGGGGTTAATTTAATCTGCATGCATGACTCTCCTCCCCCCACGCTCGTCGAATCCGTTATGACCAGCAATATTTCCGCCCCTTCGCTCCCCCGTAATTTACTCCAACAAATATGCCCACATAGTTGTTACTTAACTGCAGGTGCATTGGGTCACTGACATATGGGCCCAACAGGGGTCTGGCCCACATGTCAGTGACACAACTAGACCTGCAGTTAAGTCAGTGCAGCTCAATCCATATCTTATGTAGGTGTGCCATTGCTCGCTATAAATACTGCACCTCCCACAACATCGCTATCTCCTCCCCCTCACGTTCACGTTCATCGCTATCTCCTCCCCCTCCCTCTCATGTCGACCACCATGGAATCGCCCCTCCCAAGCCCTAGGAGCCCCTCGCTGCATCGCGCGGACGGTCACGCGTCGTCGTTCCGTTCCTCGCCGCCACTAGTCGAGGAGGATGCGTCGGTGTTCCGCTCCTCGCCGCCAGTAGTAAAGGAGGACACGTCGGCGTTCCGCTCCTCGCCATGACGCGATGCTTCGCTATTCCGTTCCTCGCTGCCACTAGTCGAGGAGGATGCATCGGTGTTCCCAATCTGGCCAGCACGCGCGCTGGAGGACGCATCGGCTCCCCGCTACGAGGAGAACACCGCGCCACCTGCCAAGCCCCCCCCCCAGCCTTGAGGAGCTTTGGAAAGAAATGGATGTCGCCTTGTGGGAGGCTTTGCCTCCAGCAGAGCACGCCAAAATAGAGGCGGAGAAGAAGGCCAAGGAAGAGAAGCACACCACGGAACAAGCTGCCTGGGAGGCCTATGTCGTGCCCGAGAGAGTCGGGCGATTGGCTCTTAGGCAGAAGGCTCGTGCGAGGTCCGTGAGGGTGGCGGAGGACGCCCGTGCTGACGCCCTGAGAGCAGTCGGGCCCAAGTGCCTCATCTACGCTTGGCGGTACATGGACCGGGTGCACACTTCCAGCGAGGAGGAGTACCTGTTGGCGCCGGATCACCACACCGGTGAGATCGCGCTCGCCCGCCGGCAAGCCGCCAATCAGCACCTCGCGAGTTGCGAGGTTGAGGAAGAGGCGTTGTGTCGGCGTGCTGGGAAACGGCCGCGCACCAGGGCACTCGTGGCGCGCCTCAAGCGCTCCTGCGAGCACCGTGGCTTTTAGGAGGAGTATAATTTTTGTTTCGTAAGGCGATCTCATTAGTTTTAGGATGCAAATGATAAATCCCGAACATTCAGGAATTTTTAGCGTCCTTAATTAAGTATGTAAGAGGGAAAGTTTGGAAACCTTGTGTATTCGTACGCAATTTGCAAGTACGTGCATATAGCACAAACTTTACTATATACTATTGCACTACACGTCTCTCTCGATATATGCTTGTAGACTGTGCTACTCCCTCCGTCCAGGTCAATAAGTCATCTTTGGTTGTGCACCGTGACCAAGAAGGAGGGAAGACTTATACACCTAGACGGAGGGAGTACTACTATTACTTATGTACTCCCTCCGCCCGGGTTTATTAGGCCTCTCAGCATCACAAGCATGTCCCTTTTTATAAGGCCCCGCGTTGGAAAGGTGCATGCATGCAACCATTTCATTGGTTGTATTGAAAGCTATTGTTGTTGGTGCCATGGCTGAAAAGTAAATACACTCCATGTGTGCTTTTTCATTGGCTGCATGCATGTGAGAGAGTGCATTGGGAGTGGAATGGAAGAATTAATGTGAGCAAATTACTATGTGTCTTGGTCTAAGAGAAGTTGTCTTTAGGCCTAATAAACCCGGACGGAGGGAGTACATGCAAATGCACGTTTTAACATTACGATGCGGTTTTTGTAAAAGTAGAAAAATAACACTAGTCAAGCTTGTGAAACGATTCAATGCAAAACAAATGCAAAAATGCTCGTTTGATTGTTTACTTTTAGCTTCCTTCTCTGTGGTTATTTCTCCGTTGTACTTTGTACGGAATATCTCACTGGTTGGAAAGGCATGCAAATTCCCAAACCGCTTCCTACACCCTGTATCGATTTTTTTGCCTAACAAGTTGTACCGTGCAATTGGAATTCCAACTTGAGTACTACTACTAGTAGGAGTACCAGGGACCAGTTCTTTTAGGCTTCTAGATTAGTAATCCCATAACTACTACCCCCGTCCTAGTTTATTGGTCCCCATTGTAATCTGTGTCAAATTTTGATCATAAATTTAACTAATGAAATGTTAGTGCATGTCACATGCACTACTCCATCCGTCTAGGTGAGTAAGTCATCTTAGGCTGTGCACCATGACCAAGGAGGAGGAGAAAACGAGAAACGTTAATGTTTATTTGCTAATTAATAGTATTGCATGCAATGAACTAACCACTGCATGTCGTGTTTGATATCTCAAGTCATTAAAAGCATGCACACTCTTTATCTCTTATTGGTTGATATGTCAAGAAACAAGAAATGAGGTAGAAGTTAATGCACCGCGCCTAAGTGTTTTGGGATTATTTGGTTTTCGTAAGATGACTTACACACCTAGACGGAGGGATTACAATGGTGAGGAATAAACCAGTTAAATCTTTGGTCAAAATTTAGCACAAATTACAATGGTGAGGAATAAACTAGGACGGAGTAGTAGTTTAGAAGCCCAAATAAATGAGTGAGGCGCCTTATTGTTACTCTCCACTATGACTAGTCTTGTGCGAAAAGCTAGGGAAGCCGCCAAAAGAACTGGCACTAGGAGTAGTAGCTAGGGATCGAGTGTGCGAGATGAACCGGAGAAAGTAAATGCAGAGAGATGAAATGCAAAAAAGACCGAGGGATGTGATGGTTGCTTGTCCGTTTATTTTACCAGGCCACTTATTACTGGGAGTGGTTGGGTTTTGTGATATGACGGCTTTACTGTCGCGCCACGAGCGGGGTGAGAGGTGAGACTCCCGTCCAGCGCCGCCCTCTACACCTATACTACATCGGTCGTGGTTTATTAGTCCCCCATTGAATTTGACTGAAGATTTAACTGACAAAATGTTAGTGCATGTCAACAAAAACTATATTGTTGGATTCGTATTTGAACATAGTTTTGAATGATATAATTTTAGGTGACATGCATCAGCATTTATCGTACTATATATAATGTTAGTTCAATTTTTGGTCGTACTAATCTAGAGTAGTAAGGTGCCCAAAACCTGTGAAGAAATAACACTTATTGTGCTTTGCAAGAAATGATCTTTAAGAATTAGTTTTTGAGTATCGATTGTTATACATGTTGGCTACAGATGACATGGCACTTTCTTATAGTCAAAATTTGGCTATACTATTAAGTAATATTAACCATGCCCTTATACACCTAGACGGAGGGATTAAATCAGGATGACTTGCAAGCGGGCAGAGGAGATGTAAGAAATGGTTCATCGTAAGTCTTTCACCAGTACTGTAATAAAAATTCATACATGGAAGATTCTAGACTAAACCATAAACGGATAAACTTTTATTCATGCGTGATACTCCAATAGAGCAAGATCCTGCATGGACATCTCCACATGCTTAGACGGTGGATTACATTGAGCGAAGACTAATGATCAACATTTAACTTGATAATGCGTATGTCCAGGTGAACCTCCTTGGAGTCCCCGTGCACCGCATCGCCAGGTAAAGGATGCCATGGGTTTTCCAAGTCCACATTGGCGGGATAGTCCCAGCTCCCCAGAGTCCAAGTCCGTTCGATGAGGCCGGTGTCGCCGCCCACGCGACCTGGAGGGGTAGTAACACTGACCATGCACCCGTACATCAGCCTCGTGTCAGTGTCAGCGTCAGCGGCGTCGCCCCTGACGCACATTACAGAGACGGGGCGGCGGCCTGCGCGGGCCTCGCCGGTGCCCACGATCAAGAGACAGACGCTGTCCTCCTCCTCCGAGGCTAGCAGGCGGCGGTGATCCTCCAGCGACTCCGGCATGGTGAACGGGTAGCACGTCTCGTACTTGATGTTCTCCACCAAGGGCCAGCAGTGACCGCTGCACGCATCCGTGAGGTGATGCACCATGTCCGCCGGCGAGCCACAAAACGGCATCGGGCACTCATAGCACTGGACGAAGGGCTCCTTGGAGGCATCGACTAGGCCGTCCATGAAACGGGAGTGGCTATAGGGGACGTTGCGCCAGTTGAATATATGAGCAAGTTACTTCGAGATTTAATCTGAATAAGCACAAAATAAATCATGAATTCTACCACGATTTTGAATAGGAAGGACAGAAACACATACGATGCAACGGGAGCAGCACCGTTGGCGTTGAGGTTGTCGCCCATGTCCAAACACCACGTAGACACGGTCTTTGAGCACGGTTCGTAGTCGTTCCACGCTCGGGCATTGAAGTTTGTAACTATTTTAGAACTCCTCCGGTGATAGTAGTAGAGCAGAGTCCTACTCTACTACTCTACTCAAGCAAGTTAGGGCATAGCACGGTAGGGAGTACTAGTACTATGATCACTCAAGCAAGTTGTCTGGCATTGACATGACCCTATGCTGCTGGTATGTGTCTCGTAAGTCAAGCGGCGTGCTGTAGTCATCATCACCTGTCCACTTCCCGCAGCACATATTCGCTTCTCCATCTTTGTCCGCACATAATCTCGTCCAATCTTCCATCCCCGCTAAGGCGCCTCCCCCCCTTGTCCAAAACCAAAGCACTAACAATGGCAGAACCGAGCAGTGTCCGCCGAAAGAGTGGCTGGAATTCGCTCCCCACATAGGTAATCAAGCTCATTGTTTCGCGTGTGGACAATCTCAGTACCATGCCGCTCACCGCATGCTCGTCGGGGCTGTACCGTTTACTCAAAGCCCTCAGGCCGGAGCTTTTTAAGCCAGCTCCTTGCTTGTTGATGCCGCCTGATCTTCAGACACGGCGTGTCACGCGGCATAACGATCGTAGGGTGGCGAGCATCAATCCCCTTGACTGCGACCCGATCCCCGCCAGCCTCAACTACATTAATGGTATGTACTGGGTCGGCATGAACACGTCTTGGATGGTGCTCGTCGACGGTCGTGGCAGCTGGATGCTCGTGGATGCTCGTGGAGGTCTTCACTCTTCTGGCATGCTTACTGCTTCTGTTGCACCCCCAGCCCTGGTTGCTGCTGCTGTTTTCAATGTACAATCAATAGTATATTTCATCTGTTGGTTGAATAAATGTGTTGTTAGAACGACAAACACAATGTTTTGGAAGTCGTTGCACGGTTCGATCCTTTAGTGCCCCGTACCGTACGTAGCGCATACTATTTATCATACGGAACACATTTTCCACTTGTTGATAACATGCAGCCCACTGATGAAGGCCCAACAGAGAAGTCCATAATTAACTGGAAGGGAGGCTCTCACATGAATCCGGCACAGGTACATGCTCATGGTCCCCTAAACATAAATAAGTAAATAAATAAATAAATAAAGCTAAATGCTCATGCACCAGTTCTTTGGGAAAATAGGTAGCCCAGTATTTCTTTTTGAAGAATACCCAAGCTAGGCCTATTTGCTTTCTCCGAATTACTGGGTTGCAAATCTTTCAAGACGAGAAGGGGTGCATTCTGGCCTGGCTTAAGAGTATGGTCAATGTCTATTAAAAGTAATATCAAAAGGGGTTGAAAATTCCAAAAAAAAAATTATAGCAAATGGGATATAATTTTCTTTTTTTGTTTTTGTTCTTCACTAATATCTTATACGTATTTCATTTGATTTAACATGACATAGCACTAATTTATTTTTAAATTTGTTTTAGTATGGCTATTAATTTTTGGATTAAGAATATTTTGTTCCCCAGCAAAAATTTGTGAATTTTTTCAAAATTTCCCACATATTTAGTTAATTTTTTGACCCTGGTACTGACCAGAAAATGGCCAGCAATTCTAAAAATGGAAAACGGGCTGCAATAAATTTCATATGAATTAGAAAATGAGTAAAAATTATAAAAATAATAGCAAATGGGTTGTACACACCATAGATTTCGAGGCTGGCTTGTTTACGCAAGGCTTTGTCAGTGAACACACGATTCTAGCAGCAGTGGCTATTGGATGTCCATCCAACGGCCGACGTGCTTCTTCAATCTCTGATCTTCCTGCTCCAGCCACCTAAACTAGCGCCGGCGGGACTGCCTGCTCCCTCCTCTTGTGGCCTGCTATGATGTCGCGCAGGCTTCCCTGTCCCACCCTACTCCCTCTGCTGGCCTGGCCGCACGCAATCAACTACCTCCTTATTACGCGAAAAAATGATTCCTCCCACTGACATCTGGGGCGCACCGGTTGGGAGGCTGACCTGTGGGCCTACTAAGTTGACGCGTACGCAGGGCTTGTCAACTTAGTCAACAAACGATTCTAGCAGCAGTAACCGTTGGATTTGAATCAAACGGTCCTGCTGCTTCTTCAATCGCTGCTCTTCTTGCACCAGCCGCCCAAACCAGCGCCGAGGAGACCGCCTGCTCCTGCCTCCAGTGGCCGGCTGTGCTGCCGTTGAAGCCTCATCGCCCCCTACTACTCCCACCGCTAGCCAGGCCCTGCGGCGACGGCAGCCTCACACCGTAGCCGAACCGATGAACCCTCATACTCCTCTCCGCGTGGGCATCCACTGTCGCGTCTTCCCCGGCTCCGTGTCGTCCCGTTACTAGGCCTCGCCGTCATCCACCGCCTTGGTGCTCTCGGCGCGGCATGGTCAACGTGGTCAACTACATTCCATCGGAAGAGTACTGTACATGGAGAGGCTGACAGCTGGGTCCATGGCCACAGCCCATTTTTTGTGATTTGCCAAGTAAGTCGCTTTGTCAGGCCTGTTGGGCTGCAAATCTTTCAAGATGGGGAGAGCTTTCATTCGGCTGGCCGAGGAAATGGCCCATCAGTAATGAGAAATGGGTTGTACATTTTTAAAACACATCAAACCGTCAATTAGTTTCAAATATCTTTTTTCATTTTGAGATTTTAAATTACATTAATTTTTATGCGTGGAGAATTTGTTGGATTTTATATTGATATACATTTATTTTTAAAATCAGTTTGAATGTCAGTCGAAATTTCGGTATTAAAAACAGTTCAGAGCACATCAAAATATGCAAAATTTCGTATAATTTTTTAACCGTGGCCACAATATGGGCTGTAATGCTAACAAAAAGAATATGGGCTCCAAAAAACCTTAATAATTAGCAAATGGGCTGTAAATATTAGAAATAATAGCAGATGGGTTGTATGTTGTTTTCCACAGATTTGAGGCTTTCCTAAAAAAAGGTTGATGCACAAGCAGTGACTCTTGGATGGCCATCCAACGGCCGTCGTGCTTCTTCAATCTCTGCTCTTGCTGCTCCAGCCACTCAAACAAGCGCCGGCGGGACTGCCTGCTCCCTCCTCCCCGTGGCCGGCTCTGCTGCCGCACAAGCCTCACCGCCCCACCGTACTCCCACCGCTGTCCTAGCCATCCCTCTACTCACTCACACCTGCTGTTATTCTCCAGCGACGGCAGACGAACCAGTAAACCCTCGTACAGTCGTACTCCCCTCTGTGTGGGAAACAACTGCCGAGTCTTCCCTGCCTCCGTGTTGTTCCCTTCCGAGGCCTCACCGTCGTCCACCGCCTTGGTGCTCTCGGCGCGGCCTGGTCAACATGGTGAACGACCGACATGCATCTGAAGTGGACTGTACGTGGAGAGGCCGACAGTTGGGTCCACGGCCGCACACAAGGAAATGTCTCCTTATTACGCGCAAAATAATGATTCTTCCACCTGACATCAGGGACCCACCGAAAGGGCCTCTGTATTTCGCGAAAAAAACGTTACCGCCGCTGACAGCTCGGACCCACCAGCTATATCTTCGCACGCAAGGAAGTGCCTCCTTATTACGCACAAAAAAATGAATACTCCCCTTGTTAGCTGGGACCCAGTATAGTGGCAGGCTGACTTGTGGGCCTACTAAGTTGACGGGGACGGAGGGCTTTGTCAACTTAGTCAATATGCATAATTCTAGCTCTAGTGACCGTACGATGTCCATCCAACGGCCGTAGTGCTTCTTCAACCTCTGGTCTTCTTGCTCCAGCCGCCCAAACCAGCGCCGGTCGTGCCTCGTGCTCCTGCCTCCCGTGGCCAGCTGCGATGCGGCGGAGGCCTCACCGCCCCATACTACTCCCACCGCTGGCCAGGCCATCCCTCTACTCACCCACACCCCCTGTTATTCTACGGCGATGGCAGCCTCACACCACAGCGAACCAGTGAACCCTCGTACTCCTCTACGCATGGGCATCCACTGCCGCGTCTTCCCCGGCTTCGTGTCGTCCCCATCCTAGGCCTCGCCGTCGTCCACCGCCCTGGTGGTCTCGGCGCGGAGTGGTCAGCATGGTCAAGGAATGGCTTCCATCGGACGTGGACTGTACGTGGAGAGGCTGACAGCTGGGTCCACGGCTGCAACAAGGAAGTGCCTCCTTATTACGTGCAAAATAATTATTCCTCCACCTGACAGCGGGGACCCACCGGACGGGCCACCGTATTTCGTGAAAAAAATGTTTCCCCCCTGACTGCTGGGACCCACCAGCTAAATCTTCGCACGCAAGGACGTGCCTGACAGTCGGGACCCACCTGGTTGAAGCGTACATAGCGTTGTCATTCTGGTTGCGAATGTGTACGTGCATATATACTGGTGGATGTAGAGGCGTGCACCTGTCATAGTAGAGGCGTGCACGTGGCATGTACATGTATGTACAGCGGCCAGGGTGCAAGAAAGAAAATACGGCCACGTATGTGTACATATGGACGGGGTCTCGAACGCCTACTCGCGCATACGTGCGGCCAGGGCTCGTGTACATGGCTGGGTCAGGACGGAGAAACAGTGTCGTCCTCGTGTTCATGGGGAGGCAACGGAATGATCATGTTCATGGGGAGGCAACGGAATGCGTCGTGTTCATGGGGAGGCAACGGAATGCGTTGTGTTCATCAGGAGGCAACGGAACGGGACTCCACAGGATACTGTTCATCTCCACCGTCGACCTCCTCCAGCCTCCACAGGCTACTGTCGACCTCCTCCAGCCTCCACAGGCTCCTGTTCATCCAACCTCCACCGCGCGCGACTCCACCGGCTACTGTTCAACCACCCCTCCACGGGCACCCCTCCACCGTCTACTATTCATCCAGCCCTCCACACCACGGGGTCCTCTTCAACCACCCCTCCACGAGCACCCCTCCACCGTCTACTGTTTATCCAGCTCTCCACACCACGGGGTCCTGTTCATCCAGAGGCAATGCCACCGCTCACTGTTCATCCAACCCCCCCCCCCCCCGCAACGCTCATTGTTCATCCAATCGATCGGCTTCAGTTAGCAGCAGTAGCGAAGGAATTGCTCGATCGGGTTCAGTTAACAGCCATTGATCGATCGCTGGGGTTCAGTAACGCATAGCCTGCAGTGCAATCGCTCGGGTTCACTTAGAGCCCAATGCCTCACTCGGGTTCAGTTAGAGCCAACACCTTGCACACACACGCGTACGTGTATGAGAGAAACATGCATCGCTCGGCCCCCGACCTCCCACCTTAACCGGGAACTCCCCGAAATTTTCCTCCCCTTCGCTTCTAGCACGGTTTTTTCTGTCATGGACGGCCCAAAGAATGTCATGCAGCTGCGTATCCGGCCCGCCCAAGACGAAAAGCCCATTTTCTGTCATGATTTTTTGTCATAGAAGTAGGAGCCCACCACATCTATGATGATGCCAGGTTTTGTCACAATTATCGTCATAGAAGTGTCATATGTATGACAGAAAAAAAAATCGTTCGGCCCAAAATGTCACGGATGTGTCTTTTTTTGTAGTGATGCTCGAGGGATTAACCACGAGTAAGACAATATTACGAACGTCATTTGTTCTGAGTTGACTTGACGATAGCCCATACTCAAGTTAGAGTTTGGACAAGACAATAGATCCAACAATTGATCACGAGGATCAATCGATGAAAATACCATCCTTCTTCAGCACACACACAAACACAAGGATATCCCTTCAGAACGAGTTAAGTTAGGTAAAGCTTTTATCTTCCAACTCTCCAAGTTACTGTTTAGATTAACCAACTAGTTCAGGGTATCCAACACATATCCTTGGAGAAGGAGTGGTTTATGGGAAAACCAACTTGGTCACGAGCTCAAATAACGATTAGGGAACAACCTGGTGATACTTCCGAGAAGATATTCGGAAAATCGCGAATCACCGATATGTTACTAAGCTCAAGAACAATCTTGCTTTTCAGGGGAAGACGATGTGATCAAAAGAGCGAGGGATTGATACAACCCTGACTCATTGATCGAGGTGTCCACCAAGAAAAATGTACTAGGTAGCACGATCAATCTTAGAATGGTGATTCAATAACCAACACGCTAAGAACGAAATTATTGTCCATTAACTACCGAGCAACAGAGTTGCTGGGAGTATTGATTTCACACAGCATGATTCACTTGTCGGCATTTCGGTTACAATAACACGGAAACCGAGGAATGAACAATGATGGCAAGAAGTATCACTGTGTCAAGAATTCATAAGATATGGTGCAATTCTCATGACAATCCTGACATAAGGGGGTAATACTCTAGGGTAGAACGAACTAGAAGCTGGATTGGCTTTCTTGATCTGCGGAATACAATTATTTTGACCCAATCCTAGACAAGGATGATGTACTGGAGTTTGTTTCTCCTAGTCATTCTGGAATAGAATGACTTGACGGCCATAGGAATAACAGGCACCAATGAGCAGGAATGCACAACTATTCCTGACTAGCAATTGATAGATGATGGTCGGAATACAGCTGAAGAGGGACAACTCAAAGGAACATATAACTTTCGGAGTTGTGGATGCATAGATTGGTATGTCGAGCAAATATCAACATTTCTTCCAGATAACCCATGCAGAACAGTAGGATTGGCAGAGTCACAATATCGAATGGAGAACTCATCAAGATCATTCTTATTGTGATCTTTTGGTTCAAACGAATTTCTGCCAAGGATGGTTCATGGTATTTGGAAGAATGATATACCACAGACCTCGAGTACTATCGCAAAGGTTAATAATTTATTAAAGGAATGAGCAAACACTATCAACGGGAATAAGCAGATCGAATCATGGGTTCAAGGACCCAGAGATGGAATGCCTACTAGCTAATAACATCACGAGATACTTTCAAGAATGATGGCCAGAATTATCACACTGGGAATACAAAACATAGCTAGGTTACTATGTGGTTCTCTAGGATACCCTAATGTCATAATAATAGCTTCAACATATATAACGAGGCAATGAAGTACCTCAACACACTGATTAGTGTGGTTAATCTGGCCCAAAAGAACATCGGGAACAGGAAGAATGATTTTGCAAATACATCAGACTATTTAGAAACTTGGGGGTGACTTAGCATAATAGTCGTAAATGCTCAAAAGATTTGAGACATCCTGCAAAATGGTGGCATAGCCACTCAATATCCCAATATCAAGGTTCCAAGACCAACTGTTATCACACGGAGGTAATAGAAACTGAACTGGCACTTGAATCCATCAATCCTATAAGTCTACAGATTAGTAACACGTGATCTTGATAGAAATATGAGAAGCCTAGTTCTTAACCCCCGTAGAAAAGAAGAGGGTGAATTAGATCAGAAGGACGTAAGGTAAAGGAGTAAAAAGAGCCTTACGTTCCCTTCTACAATCAATTCCCTTATATAACTAAAGAATTTCTAGACTCAACTTCGACCAGTTTGGCTTGGTAATCCTACAGGCAGTCAGGCTCGGATACCAAAGCTGTCAGGACCCCGATCCTAAGTCACACCGATCTAGCATGTAACACATCATATCGCTTTGCGACCTCACGCATGGTATCCCCACGAGTGCCACCTTATCTGGCCCGGGACTATTTGCACCTTTTGGCTCACGTATATGATAGTGTCGCTAGCATCCATATGACAGAGAACCCGGGCCGACATGACTAGTCGTAAACCCAAGGTAGCACTAACTTACATGGATAGGCATACATGACCAAGCAATGCACGTGTCGGTCATCAACATATGAACCCAAGTCATAGCAAGCTACAAGGACTTAAAGGAACAACGCGTGACATTTCCCCGAAGGGACTGACACATGAGCAAAGAAGGACACATGCGGATCATCCCATGTGTTCCGGAGCAGTAGCACGCTACCATGGCTCAGTGGAAGCACTAGGACACGTTTCCCCATAAGAGAGGCTACCAAGAATAAACAACTAGATTGTCGGATCCCACACATACCAAGCATTTCAAAATCATACAAACAATATGCTCGATATGTCCAAATACAACATGGAATCACAACAAAACTCTACGCCTCAAAGTATTTATTCCGAAGGCTCCGAAGAGTCATACAAGTAAGAATTTCAATCATGGGTCACATGACCCAACATACAGGGAATATAGGCAATGGAAGCATAACATGTCTGAGTACAGACAACTACAACTGAAAAAGGTTGAGAAGCCTGACTATCTATAGGACCCTCCCAAGGGTACAAGATCATAGCTGAGGTAACAAGCTAAATTTTGAAGTCCACGCAGAACTACTAGTGAGACTGAAGTCTCTCTACAAAAACATAAATTAAGCAAACGTGAGTAAAAATGTACCCAGCAAGACTTGCATCAGAACTAGGTACATATGCATCAGTATCAACAAAGGGGGTGGTGGAGTTTAATTGCAGCAAGCCAGTTTTAACTCAGTGGCTATCCTATACTACGATTGCTGGTAACTCTTTTGAGGTGGCGCACACGAGTCCACATATTCACCATATCAATACACCACAATGGATCCACTCCCATCTCCCTACGAGAAGGCCATCCATAGCACTCACACTTATCTTGCGCATTTTAGAGTATCCACTTTCACTTGTCTATGAACTTCATAAGCAACCCACTAGTCCTTTACCCCGCACGCGGCTATTCAAATAGATCATGTTAACCATGACTCCAAGGAACCCATCCCCGTCCCATCAGCAACGTTCCCTCTTGGAACACGTATCTACGTCCAGTCCGGACACTGTGCCATGTCGTGTGTCACCCGGACACACGCGTCATGCGTCACCTACCTGCACATCGGACCGCAAATGTCCGTGTAACCGCAAGGTAGGCTCTGATAAGCACGGAACTCAATTCCTGTGAGTCGTATCACAAGACAATCCACCATGTTTTCCAACACGGCCTCTCATCACCAACTTGACCAAAATGGGTCAAGACACTTAGGTCCCTTCATTAGGACATGTTCATTCCAATTCATCACCCAGATGGATCAGACCCGACACAACTCTAAGCATAGCAAGCGAGCATGAAAGAGTGGTCACAACAAAGCTCAAGCAGCTCCTAAGCATGCTAGGATGGTTTAGATATTTGGTGACAATGACAGGTCATGCAAAGGAATGGGTTCAACTATCGAGAAAAGGTAACAGTAGAAAAGTTATTGTCCAAATGCAATAAAAGAGAACAAGAGCAGAGAGTATGATTGTATCAAAATGAACAAGGTGGGTTTGCTTGCCTAGAACTTCTGAAGATAGTATTGTTCTTCATCGGTGTGAATGATCACAAGTTGGAATCGTCTGCTACCGAGAGGGGACAAACACCGACAAACAAGAAGGAACACAATCAATGCAATGCAACAAACATGATGTATGATCATGGCATGTTAAGGTACTGAATTCACCTAATGCAATAGTTAGTCATATTAATTGAAGTGGAATTCAAACATATAGCAAATTCCAACTCCAAAACTACATACCATATATTCCATAACCATGAGTTGTCCCAGTTGGTGATGTTAACTTTCTCAAACATGCATGAACATGGCATAAACAGATTCTTCATATTTTTATGATCATTTTACATATATAATTTATTTCATTTGGAGTTACGGCTTAATTTCTATGATTTTTTGAGGTTTTAGCTATTTTCTAAAAATAAGTAAATCATTTAAATCTATTTTAAATCTAGAAAAGCTTCATGATGTCAGCATAGCGTCATGCTTGCGTCGGGTAGTCAAAGGCCCGGTCCAGGTCAACCTGACCCATGGGTCCCGCGTCTCATTGGCTCAGGGGCTAATAATATTTTAATTAAACCTAAACTAGGTAACTAGGAGCGGCTGGCCCCACATGTCAATGACCCAGGGGAGTCAAACACCAAGTCAAACCGGCCGACATTAAGCCGCCGACGACGTCCAGAGATGGCGGCGATGCTCAGTTTTTGCTCTCCGACGACTAAATGGATGGCGGAGGGCGTCTACGCGATGAGGAGGCTCGTCCGTGTCAGGTGGCGCACGCAGCAGCAACTCCGGTGGCCTAAGTCGACGGCGGCAGCAACTTGCGCGGCGGCCGAAGCTACAGGAATGACGGGTTCGGCACTACGGAGCTCAGGTGGAAAGCGGTTGGTGGCTATGAGCTCATGGAGGGACGTTGAGCACGTTGATGTGCTCACCCGTGAGCTACAGCATCTGAAACAACGGCGGCGACATGGCTGTGCGGCAGCGAGCTTCGGGCACGGCGGCCCTAGCGCTAGAGGACGTGCGGGGCGACAGGGATAGGGGCGAAATGAAGAGGGGCTAACCCCGCGTGGTTTTGTGGCGTCAGTGAGCTCGGGGGAGGCCTGACGGTGACATGGTGTTGCCGGCGATCTCGGGTGCTAGAGGTTGAAGACGACAGCGATGGTGGCATTGCAGGGGCTCCTGCGGTGTGTTGCTCGGCGAGGAGGAAGAGGTGGTCGAGGCAGAGCTTCTTGGCACGTCGGCGAGCATGGGGTGGCCGGTGGCCGCGGTGGTGGTCATCGACGCGCTGCGAGGCGCTTGGTAGCAGCGGGAGAAGAAGAGCAGAGGAGAAGAGAGACATGGGAGAGGATGAGGCGGTCCAGGAGAAAACGTGGTGTTGTCCAGGGCATCGAGGCAGCGGCGGGAAGCAGGAGGTGGCCCGACGCGTGGCCAGCGCGCGACGAGCACGCGCCCAGCGTCCTTCTGGCGCTGGGTTGAAGACGACTAGCAAGTTGGCCGCTACTGGGTTGGGCCGACTACAGTGATGGGCCACCAAGTGGGATGCACGTAAGTGTCAGGTAAGCTTTCTTCTTTTCTTTTCTATTTCTGTTTCTGTTTGATTAAACATTGCCACTATTTTAAAATCAAAATTATTTTAAACTAGTGCCAAAATCCTCTGAATATTTTTATGTTGCTATATGAATATAACTCCAAATTCAAATACAATAATGATATAAATTCAGTGCCCAAAATATTCCTAAAAATGTTCATTATTTTTGGTTTGGTGCAAAAGCCTTGCCAAAAATATAAAACAATTAATAAGAACACTTTGGAAACATTGAATGCAATTTTTTTAGCTAGACCTATTCGCATTTTGAAGTGCTAGGGTTTGATCACCCCCCCCCCATTTCCAATTTCTTTGGAATTTAAACATGATGGCAATATGATCATGCAATGACAAGCAAAGGCTAAAGCTAGGGTTGTGACACATAATCATTACTTTTTCAAAATATACAATGCTTAATGAATGTTATCCCTACTCATTTCATCATGTTAGCATGGCATGACTCCGCCCTCACCGCATAAATATAAATCATGATCACCTGAGTTTCTAACCAAGTAATTGGATCATACTTTTTAACGCGCTTCAGCATTTTCAACTTCACACAATACATGAGCGTGAGCCATGGATATAGCACTACAGGTGGAATAGTATATAGTGATAGAAATCAATAAGGGAAGTCAAAAAGGAAGAAAATCTCACATTAACTCGGTGGACCAATGGGTAATGGAGAGGCCCATCAATCAATATCAATGCAAGGAGTAGGGATTGCCATGCAATAGATACACTAGGAGCTATAAGTGTATGAAAGCTCAATGGAAAATAAGTGGGTGTGCATCCAACTTGCTTACTCATGAAGACCTCAAGCATTTGAGGAGGCCCATCATCGGAATATACAAGTCAAGTTCTATAATGAAAATTTCCCGCTAGTATATGAAAGTGACAACTCACGGGAGTCTCTATAGGAAGAACATGCTGCTACTCTGAAGCACAAGTGTGGTAAAAGGATAGTAACATTGCCGCTTCTCTCGTTTTCTCTCATTAAAGCAAGCACACTATGCAATAAAAACAGAATCTGTCTAAAATAGAATAGTCTGTAAGGATCTGAACAAAAACTATACTTCCGTGACTCCAAAAGATCGAAAAAATTGGGACAACTCGGCAGTTTGTATCATGTTCCAGTGAATTATCAGAATTCCACTACTGGGCGCAAAAGTTTCTGTTTTTCACAAAATCAAGTCAACTATCAACCAAATCATCCCAAAGGCTTTACTTGGCACAAACACTAATTAAGACATGAAAACACAATCATTACAGTAGCAATAATCATGTCACTCAAGAAAAATGAAATAAATCAGAAATATAAATATTGGGTTGTCTCTCAACAAGCTCTTTCTTTATAACCATTAAGATAGGCTTGAGATTTTAAATGATGCTCGCATAAAAGATAAGAATTGAAACACAAAGAGAGCATCATACAACATGCGTAAACCACACTTAAGTCTAACCCTCTTCCTATACATAGGCGTTTTATAGGAAAACAAATTATCAAAGCAAAAAATATCTAGTATATGCAAATAGGAAGAATGAAGCATTAATAATTTTAATGCAAAGAGAGGTATCTTAGTGACATGAAGATTATTGTAACCATATTCTCCTCTCTAAAAATAATTACATGTAGGATCATATTCAAATTAAAAAATATATATATCATATAAAATATTATTTCTATGATCCACATACATAAAGTTTTTATACTCTTCCAAGATAGTGGGATTAACATCAATTTAAGTCATGACCTCTTCAAACCCACCTTTATCAAAAAAGTCATATGATTGAACACTCTACGAATATGTGGGATTATTTTTGCCTAAAGTTGACACTCTTCCAAACCCACTTTTGTCCATCAAGATCGGAGCATATGAAGACACCTTGGACTGTGATGTTGTTCCTATGTCCGTGTGCCATCTCCTTCTAGGAAGTCCATGCCAATTCGACCGCGGCGCCATCCACAATGGACGAACAAATCACTATAGCTTCAAGATGAAGGGCGGGGAATACGTTCTTCGACCATTGTCACCAAGTCAAATCATCGTCGACAAGCAAGCTTAAAACCATCATGGAGAGAATAGTGAGAGAGCCAACCATATGAAAGAGAGTGAATGCCACCAGCCAAATATGAGCGACTCCATGATTAGAGATAAGAAAAACTTGGTGCTATTAGACACCAAAAGAGACTTGAGGGATGTAAGTGAGAGCCCATCGAGTGTCCTTTAATTTGTACTTGTGTGCAAAGATGAGGTCGTGAGGACTAATATTTCATAACATCTACCTTACGCTTTGTCACACTTATTGCAGGAATTTGCGGACCTATTCCACGATGAGTTACCTTCGGGTCTACCTCAACTTCACGGCACCGAGCACTGCATCGACCTCATCCCCAGTGCACCATTGCCAAACCGAGCCCCGTACCGCGTCATCCCCGATGAGACGAAACAAATTCAAAGGCAAGTGCAACATCTCCTCGAAAACGGGTATGTACCGCGAGAGCCTAAGCCCGTGTCTCATTCTAGTTATACTTGTGCCCAAGAAAGATGGTAGTTGGCGTATGTGTTCCGATTGCCCCCCCCCCACTAATGCTATACCGTTAGATATCGCCACCCGTTTCCACACCTAGATGACATGCTAGATGAACTTAGTGGAGCCACCATTTTCTCAAAAATAGATCATAAAAGTGGCTACTATAAAATTCACATGCAAGAAGGTGATGAATGGAAAATGGCTTTCAAAACAAAATTTGGCCTTTATGAATGGCTGGTCATGCCTTTCGGTCTATCTCAAGAACCTAGGGCATTTATGAGTGTGATGCATTTTGTCCTTTGAAATTTCATTGATTATTGTGTTGTCGTATACTTTGATGATATCCTTGTTTTTAGCAAATCTCTTAAAGAGCATGTCACACATCTTAGAGAAGTCTTGCAAGTTCTTAGAAAAGAGAAAATCTATGTAAACATGGACAAGTGCACTCTTGTTGTAGAAAAACTCGTTTTCTTGGGCTTTGTAGTCTCCTCGAAGGGTGTTGAAGTTGATGAGTCTAAAATTGAAGAAATTAAACTTGGCTACAACCAACCAACTTGCAAAAAGTGCATAGCTTCCTTGGCCTAGCCGATTTCTATCATCGCTTTTTAAGGACTTTAGTATCATTGCATCATCATTTTATGCCTTGAGTAAGAAGAACGTACGATTTGTTTGGGGACCCTCCCAAGATGCCACATTTAATGAGCTTAAAACTTTGCTTACACATGCACCATTTCTTGCATTGCCAAACTTTGACAAAACATTTGAAGTCTATTGTGATGCTAGTAGTAATACCTACACAAGGAATGCTACTTCCTCGAGCCAACGGACCATTCAAGGTGTTGGCATGCTACAACGACAATGCTTACAAGATCGATCTCCCATGAGACATGTACGATGTGAGTGACATCTTCAACGTCAAGGACCTATCTTCCTTAGATGGTGATGAGGTTATCGATCTGAGAGAGGATCTTTCCCAAGGGGGGAGTAGATGCGGAGCATCCTACGGTCATCCCCATGGACATGCCATCATCGCCCCAATCTCCAAGAAGATCGATGACAAGAGCTCATTCAACAGCTACCGAAACCAATGTTAACTCTCTTCTTGTTGAAATACCCTTCGACCCACATAAGACATGTGTAACGACCGGATAATTAAGCTAGAGTAATCCTCTGCTAATGAGGTCACGTCACCATTTTTATTGTTGCTAATCTCGTTTAGATTCAAAACGGTTCAAATTCAAATTTAAAAGTAAAGTCAAAAATAAAAGTTTTCAAATGTCAAAACTAAAATGTGCGAACTGTGGCAAATAATTCATAAATATTATTGGTGAAGAAACCATATTATTATAAAAGGTTTAAATGCCTTAAAATAATTAAAACTTTGACATTCATAATTAATTAAATGCCTTTTCTTAATTATAAATTAGCAAACTATTTTATTTGGGAGTAGAACTTTTCGTGGTAGAGGGTTAGACTAAAATGTTAATTTAGGTGCTACTTTTCTATTTTAATAAACTAGGATAATGTGAAAAATAAAATAATATAAATAAAACAGAAAAGTTAGAAGCAAAATAAAAGCAAAAAGCTAGCGTCGTGCCTCCCCCTTCTTGTTCAGGGGGGGGGGTCGTGGGCATGGCCGATGCCCGCCACGGCACCGATCGACGCCGTGGCGGCCATCCGTCGGCGAAACCCCGCCTACAAATAGGGTCGGTGCCCCTCTTTTCCCTCTGAATCCTAGCCACTTCCCCCCTTCCCCCTCACGCCACTTTCTTCTACCCCGCGCAAGGCCGAGCTGTCGTCGACATGCCTCACCTCGCATGCGCACCACCGTCGTCCCCGGCGCTTGAGACCTCGTCCTTCGTCTCCATCGTCCTCCACAGCTTAGTCTGCGTCACCGGATCAAAGCCGAGGAGTGCCAGCGCCATCGCCCGCGACGCCTTCTTCCTTGGACCACCGCCGGCAATCCTCTTTAATTCCGGTCAGCCTGCTGCTCCTAAGCCCTCGTCGAGCCACCCTTGTGCTCCATTGTGAGCTCTCGCGCCCTGCTTCCCCCTTTATTTCTCGTGGACTCGTCGCTGTAGACACCGTACACCGCCGTGGCCGATCTCTCTAGACCTCACGCTCACCGCGTCATGGCCGCGTCCCGCGTCCCCCGACCCTGCCTCACTTGGCTGACCCCCACGTAGCCCTGCGCCGTCCGCGCCCTGGTTCTGCTACTGCTGCTATGCATGGCTGCCCACTGTTGCACCCCCTATTCGCTGCGTCCCGCTCGTTGCTGTGCATCTGCTCCCGCTGTGCCCCTCTCCCCTCTCCTGCATGCTGCTGCTACTGTCGACGACTGTGAGCGCCGCGTCGCAGCCGCCCACGCCCGCGGCCTGCCCAGCCTCCCCCTCGCGCGCGCGCCCACCTGGCGCTGCTGGCTCCCTGCGTCCGCCTCGCACTCGCCTAGCTGCGCAGACCGCCCCTGCCGCTACTGTCGGCCGCTGCACACTGCCGCCCGCCTCGCTCCACCACGGCCGCCTGCCTCCGCCGGCTGCGCCCCCGCTAGCCCCGCCACAGCTAGAGCCCCCGCCGGCGACCGCCCTCGCCAACGCCTCGCCGAGGCCCGAGGCCACGGCCTCCGTCGGCGCCCTCCATTACCCCAGTGCGGGTGGACAGGCGCCCGCACGCACGCGCCTAGTAAACCCGCCCCGTTAGGCCCAAGTGAGCCACTAACAGTGGCCCAACTTCTCACTTAAAAAGGGAAAACAAGAAGAAACAATAAAAAAAGATATTAAATATATATATATATATTAATAAAAATAATCAATTAATTAGTTAAATGATTAATTAACTTAATTAATTAATCTTAATTAACCTAATGAAGTAGATTAGTTAATTTAAAATTGTAGTTAGTTAGATTAGTCAATGACAGGGTGGGCCCACCCCCTGTTGACCCGTCAAACATTGACTGGTCAACTGGGTCCCCTTGGCCCACATGTCATCCTCTGTGTACACCTTTGTGTACACTTTTGTGTACACAAAGCTGGGTACACGTAGCAATTTGTTATTTAATTTCGAATTAAAATAATTTTACAATATTGCTAAAATCTTTGAAAAATCATAGAAAATAATCCATAACTCAGATGAAAAAGTTTTATACATGAAAGTTCCTCAGAACGATGAGAAAAATCAAAATACGCTCTCCGTTCATTTGTCACGTGCCCCTAGCATAGCAAACATCGAACCATTCCCCTCCGGTTCATCTATCTAGATGTTATCCCCCTTCGCCGGTATCGTGTAGCACCGTGTTAGAACACCCCTAACCCCGCGTGTTACCCCGTCATGCATCTGTTTGCATTATAATTACTGTTTCTTCCCCATCTTCTCTCCGGTAGTGTAACGCCCCAGATGTAATTTACCTAATATGTAATCCAACTCTTGTCGTTTCCGGCGCTAAGTTATTTTATTTTCTCGGGTTCGGGTTTTTGTCTCTGTGTGTTGTTGTTGTTGTCATGCATCTCATATCATGTCAACATGTGCATTGCATTTGCATACGTGTTCGTCTCATGCATCCGAGCTTTTTCCCCCTTGTCCGTTTTGCATTCCGGCGCTCCGTTCTCCTCCGGTGGTCATTTCTACATTTCTTTCGTGTGTGGGGATTAAACATTTCCGGATTGGACCGATACTTGCCAAGTGGCCTTGGTTTACTATCGGTAGACCGCCTGTCAAGTTTCATACCATTTGGACTTCGTTTGATGCTCCAATGGTTAACCGAGGGACCGAGAAGGCCTCGTGTGTGTTGCAGCCCAACACCCCTCCATTTTGGCCCAAAACCCACTTAAACCCTCTCCATCATCTAGATCATTCGATCACGATGGCGTGGCCAAAAACCGCACCTCGTTTGGACTCTCCTAACTCCCTCTATGCCTATATATCTCTCCCGCCATTCGAAATCACGGGTGAAACCCTAGTTCCACTCCTCCTCCAGCCGCCGGACAAAATCCGGACGGCCGGACGTTGTCCGCCGCCGCCTCTGACCTACCACGCCGCACCACGTATCCCTGGGCCAGTCCCCACTTCCCCGCCGTGCCCGCGGCCCGCCGAAGCCCGGGTAGGGCCCCCGCGGCCCAGACGCCCGCGCCGTCGCCCGCCTTCGTCTCCCTCCCGCGCGGCCGAGCGCGCCGGCCACCACCGCCATTTCCGGCCGCCACCGAGCTCCTCCACGCCCGCGAACTCGGTGCCCGGCGGCCCCGGCGGTCTTCGGCCTCGCCCCGCCGCCACTCCGGCTCCCCGGCGGCCGGATCCGGCGAGATCCGGCCCGGGAGCGCCTCCCGGCCGCCTCCTCGTCAACTCCGGCCATCTCCGACGATCCCCGTCGACTTTTCCGGCGATCCTCGTAATCCGCGCCCGGCTGGATCCAGATCTGGGAATCGTTCTCGGTTGACTTTTTCTCAGAAACCCTAACAAATTGCCATGTTCATCGTGCCGTAACTATGCATCCATAGATCCGTTTTGGGCATATAGCAAATCAAAATGTTCATCTGAGAGAGTACATCATTTCATCTCATTGCATCATTTTTATTTGAGTTCATCTTGATGCCCGAAATATTGTTGGAAGAGTGCTATTTGAGATAATTGTCAGATCTGCTGCTCCAAATAGCTATTTGTCATTTTTGCCATGATTATTGCGTGCATGATATGCCCCTGAGCTCTACATATGTTTTGTTATATGCTTTGTCATCTTTCCAGAGGTGCCATCCATGTATTTTTTTGATGTGTGTGGTGACTAGCACAAGCTTGCAAAGTGGTGCATTCGTTAATGCTGATTTCAGGGACTTAGCAATTCCACTAAGTCCTTGGACTGTTTTGGTCAATATGCCATATGTTCATGTTGTTTCCTAGTGATTCGTGACTCTTTTGAGGATGATCAGTCAGGATGATTTGTTAATCTTGTAGTGCTCTATCCATCCATGTCTTTTTTTGCAATTATGGAGTACCCTAGCTTGAGTCAATCGAGCCCTACTTTTGCTATTTCGTGAATCTGGGCAGATTGTCTACTTGTTAGCGATTTTGTCGAGGATGTTGTAGTTGATCCGTGCATGCTATGTTATTGTTCTTGCCATGTCTAGATTTTATAATGTGTATTCTTGATGGGTGTATGCTTAGATTGTCATGCCTTGCTCTATAGTGAGTGCATCGAGCTCGTAAACATGCCTACTTGATATCTGATTTGCATGCTCCAGTTTTTCTCTAAGTCTGTGATCTGATTATGTTTTTGCCATGTTCACATGCTTGCAATTGTATTTTTTGATTCCTTTTGACTCAAGGTCACAAAGGGACTTTTCTTAAGATCTTTGAGTAGCTCCATGCCATGCTTTACTTTGCCATGTTCAGGCCCTGTAGCATATAGTTTTCATGCTCCAAAGTGTGCTATCTGATCTGAAATTCCCGACAAGTGTTAATTTCACTAAGTCTGAAATCTGTTTACCAATTGCACTTTTGCCATGCTTGTTTGAACCTGTTAATGGATGAATTGGCCGTAGCTCGGTGTTCATCTTTTGTTAAGCTTCACGAATAGATCCCTGCCACGTATTTTGTTGCCATGTTTGGGTGCTGTAGCATGTTTAACTTGTTGCATTTAGATGCCTACTTGCTGTTTATCGCAGACCGGTGTCATATTTGTTTTGCTTGCCATTTCCAAACCGTGTCTCCGATTCTGGCATTCTTTATATCGTTTTCAAGCGAAATCATCCCACCTTTCCAGTGGCACACTTGGATTTCCAATTTGAGGCCAGGTTCATTCATTCCTTGTCAAATCTTGCATATGTATCACATATCGCATCCCGCATATCATACCATGTTTGCATCATGTTGTTTGAGCTTTGCACGTAGTTGATTGTGTTCCGTTTGCTTATTCGTCTTGTTTGGGTAGAGTCGGGAGACGAGTTCGCTAATGAGGAGCCCGTTGAGTTTGCTTTCGAGGATCCAGTCAACTCTGACAACTTTGCAGGCAAGATGATCATACCCTCAAAATCACTTCTATCTTTGCTTTGCTAGATGCTCGCTCTTTTGCTATGCCTATGCTACGATGCCTACCACTTGCTTATCATGCCTCCCAAATTGCCATGTCAAACCTCTAACCCACCATGTCCTAGCAAACCGTTGATTGGCTATGTTACCGCTTTGCTCAACCCCTCTTATAGTGTTGCTAGTTGCAGGTGAAGATTGGAGACCGTTCCTTGTTGGAACATTATTTTCTTGTTGGGATATCATTATATTATCTTGTTATCTTAATGCATCTATATACTTGGTAAAGGGTGGAAGGCTTGGCCTTTTGCCTGGTGTTTTGTTCCACTCTTGCCGCCCTAGTTTCCGTCATATCGGTGTTATGTTCCCGGATTTTGCGTTCCTTACGCGGTTGGGTAATAATGGGAACCCCTTGACAAATAGCCTTGAATAAAACTTCTCCAGCAATACCCAACCTTGGTTTTACCATTTGCCACCTAGCCTCTTTTTCCCTTGGGTTTCCGGGGCCCAAGGGTCATCTTCTTTAACCCCCCCCCCCCCCCCGCGCCAGTGCTCCTCTGAGTGTTGGTCCGGCCGAGTAGACTGCGGGGCCACCTCGGGGCAACTTGAGGTTTGGTTTTCCTCGTAGGATGTCTCATCTGAGTGTGCCCTGAGAACGAGATATGTGCAGCTCCTATCGGGATTTGTCGGCACATTCGGGCGATGTTGTTGGATTGGTTTTAACTTGTCGGGTTCTCTTGTAGAACCGGGATACCGAGTCTGATCGGAATGTCTCGGGAGAAGGTATATCCTTCGTTGACAGTGAGAGCTTGTCATGGGCTAAGTTGGGACTCCCCTGCAGGGATTTGAACTTTCGAAAGCCGTGCCCGCAGTTATGGGTAGATGGGAATTTGTTAATGTCCGGTTGTAGATAACTTGAACCTTAACTTAAATAAAATGAATCAAATGTGTGAGTTACCGTGATGGTCTCTTCTCGGTGGAGTCCAGGAAGTGAACACGGTGTTGGAGTAATGCTTGCCGCAGGTTGTTCTCTAGTTATTCGTTCGCGCTTTGCCTTCTCTTCTCGCTCTCTTTTGCGAACAGGTTAGCCACCATATATGCTAGTCGCTTGCTGCAGCTCCACTTATTACCTTGCCTTACCTATAAGCTTAAATAGTCTTGATCGCGAGGGTGCGAGATTGCTGAGTCCCTGTGGCTCACAAATTACTTTCAAACCAGATGCAGGGCCAGACGACTCCGTTCCAGATGACGCACTTGAGCTCAAGTGGGAGTTCGACGAGGACTCACGCCGTTACTATGTGTCTTTCCCTAATGATCAGTAGTGGTGCCTAGTTGGGGCGATCAGGACCGTGTCGCATGTTGGGTTGATCTTTTATTTTGGCACCGTAGTCGGGCCATGAGTGATTGGATGATGTAATGCTATTTATGTACTTTGTTTGACGTGGCGAGTGTAAGCCAACTATGTACCTTCCCCTTTTATTATTTATTTACATGGGATGTTGTGAAGATTGCCTTACTTGCGACATTGCTTTCAATGCGGTTATGCCTCTAAGTCGTGCTTCGACACGTAGGAGATATAGCCGCATCGAGGGCGTTACAAGTTGGTATCAGAGCCTTCCCCAACCTTAGGAGCCCCCACTGATTGATCGTTTTTTAGCAGCCGAGTTTGAGTCTAGAAAAATGTTTTGAGTCATTTAGGAATTATATATCGGAGAGTTTAGGAATTATTTTTACTCAACAGTCCCTTCATCGCTCTGGTAAGGCATCTTGACGTAGAGTTTTGACTCTTCTCTTCTCAAATTTCACTAAAAGAATTTAGGATCATGCGGGTATCTTGGAATCATTCCGATGGTTTTGTGACGAGAACATTGTTCTTGGTGCCTCCTTTCATTTAGGGGGTTGTGGCAGTGTCCCGGGGAGTTGAGCTCCGCGGTGTTGTCATCACAATTTTATCGTTGCAGTTCTAGAATACCTGAGTTTAGTATGCCGACATCGAAAATCTCTTTTATGCAGTTGTTGGTGAGATAATCTCAACGCCACCCAGTACTAGGGCGGGAGTTCGGGAGTATTGCCATAACTTGTATAACGGATGCTTTTCGAAGGTTGAGGTAGATGGTTTCCGAAGTTTTTCTCGGTTATGTGTTGAAGGATGGATACAGCTGGATGTAGGATTTGCTAGATTTGGGTGAGATGTTATGCTTCCCCTGTATCCCCAACACCTGATTGCATAACCAGAAAGGTTCGGGAGTTTCATAGGTGGGAATTCTTGTAGCTCTAGTTCTTCTTCCATGGATATTTGGTTTGAGATTGGGATTTCTTACCGAGTATTCGTTCTTGTTCCGTACCTTGTTGATTTATTCCTCTACCTAAATTCTAAGTGGCTTCTCAATTTATGGATATGTGACCACTACAAGTGGAATGCATTCGTTCTTATATTCGGATGTGAAGACTATATGTTGGAGTTTCAACCCGCTTGATTCAGCTTCAATTTTATCTATCAATGTGCTAACGGATGTCACCCTCTTCAGGATGTCTCCCGCTAAGAGCAGCAATCAAAATCAGAATCAGGATCAGCCACCACCTCCTCCTCCTTCGGAGGCATGGCAAGCTGTGATGGCCGCAACCAACACAAACACACAGTTGATCATGAAAATTCTTCAAGAGCACAATCAAGCGAACCAAGGCAACCAAGGCAACAATCAGAATCACTTTGCTACACTCAACCAGTTCCTTGCTAACGGGCCCAAAACCTTCAGCAACTGTGTTGAGGCAACTGATGCTGACGATTGGCTCGTGGACTTATGCAAGCATTTCGAGTGCAGTAACGTCAGGCCTAAGGACTTTGTCAAGTTCGCTTCCTTCCAACTCAAAGACCAAGCTGCAGAATGGTCCCAGCAGTACAAGGATTCCAGAGGTGGCCATGTGATTACCTGGGATGAATTCCGTCAAGACTTCAAAGCTCATCATATTCCTCAAAGCGTAGTTGAAAGCAAGCGTGAGGAATTCTGCAACCTGAAGCAAGGCTCTTTGTCTGTCTATGAGTACAACAAGTTGTTTCAGAAGCTCGCCCACTTTGCTAACCAGGACGTCCCTGACGAGAAGATCTTGATATACCAGTTCAGGGGTGGTCTCAAAGAAGAAATCCAGCTAGCTCTTGTTCTCTTTGAGCCCTTGAGGTACGATGAGTTCTACAACATGGCATTGAAGCAAGAGGCTGCTCAACTGAGGTGTGATGCTTCCAAGAAGCGAGTCAGAGATGCTACTCCTTCTTCCTCTACTCAAGTGGCCAAGCAGCAGAAGTATTGGCTTCCTCCTCCATTCCGTCAGCCGTATCAGAAGAGCAAAGGTGGCAGTGGATCTTCCCACCCACCCAACCCTGGCTTTCAGAACAAGACTTCGTCTCAAGCTCCAAGATCGAGTGCTCCGTATCACCGTCCGCTTTCAGAGGTCACGTGCAACAAGTGCCAACAGAAGGGTCACTATGCCAACAAGTGCTTCAACCATTGGCGTCTCCCTCCTCCTCCTCCTGTGAGATCGGCAAGTACAGCTGTGGTCAAGCATAACCCCAAGCACGCCAAGGTCAACTTGATGAATGCAGCTCAGGCAGAGGACTCGTCAGATGTCATCATGGGTAACCTTCCTCTTAACGATGTTCCTGCAAAAGTACTTTTTGATACTAGTGCATCGCATTCTTTCTTGTCATGCCCTTTTGCATCGAAGCACAATGTTGATACTGAGGTCATGCCCAAAGTCATGCAAGTTGTTTCTCCCGGCAAGCTTTTGACTTCTAGTCTGGTTGCTCCCGATATCTCAATCACGTTGGGCGACTACAAGTTTCTTTCTTCTCCGGTGGTTCTTGGAAATTCGGATATTAATCTTATTCTCGGAATGGATTGGCTTTCTAAGCACAAGGCGCATCTTGATTGTGCAGCCAGGCAGATTCAATTGACTCATTCATTTGAGGATGTAATTGTCTTTGCCGCTCGTGATGATACAATCTAGCTGGTTTCTCACAATGAGAAGGGTGAACTGGATGCCATCTCGCAAATTCTAGTCATTTGCGAATATCAAGACGTCTTTCCAGAAGAGCTTCCAGGAATGCCTCCGCACCAGCCAATTGAATTCGTCATCGACCTTGAGCCTGGCACAGAACCGGTTTGCAAGCGCCCTTATAAGCTCGGACCTGAAGAGTTGAAGGAGCTGAAGAAGCAGTTCGATATTCAAGAGAGAATGGGTCTCATCCGGCCTAGTTCTTCTCCATGGGGTTGTGGAGTTCTTTTTGTGAAGAAGAAGAATGGAACGGACCGACTTTGTGTTGACTACCGTCCATTGAACAAGAAGACTATCAAGAACAAGTACCCACTTCCCAACATCAATGAGCTGTTCGAACAACTCAAAGGTGCCCAAGTATTCTCCAAGCTTGATCTCCGTATGGGTTATCATCAGATTCGAATCCGTGAGCAAGATATTACCAAGACGGCTTTCAGGACAAGCTATGGTTCATATGAATACACTGTCATGTCTTTTGGCCTCGTCAACGCTCCTCCGACGTTCTCTCGCATGATGAACTTCATCTTCAACGTCTACACCAATGACTTTATTTTGGTCTATCTCGACGACATTCTGGTCTTTTCGAAGAACAAGGAAGATCATGCCAAGCATTTGCGTTTGGTGCTTGATAAGCTCAGGGAACACCAGTTCTACACCAAGTTCTCAAAGTGCGAATTTTGGCTCGATGAGGTTCTTTATCTTGGGCATATCATCTCTGCCAAGGGCATTGCGGTGAATCCTGAGAAGGTGTCTGCATTTGTGAATTGGGAACCACCTCAGAACGTGAAGCAACTCCGTAGCTTCCTCGGTCTCGCAAGCTACTGTCGAAGATTCGTTGAAAACTTTTCTAAGATCGCGAAGCCTCTCTGAAATCTTCTCCAGAAGCACGTAAAGTACGTTTGGTGTCCAGAGTGTGACATTGCTTTCAACACTTTGAAAGAGAAATTGGTCACTGCTCCAGTTCTGACTCCTCCTGATGAATCCAAACCGTTCGAGATCTTTTGCGATGCCTCTCTTCAAGGTCTTGGTGCAGTGTTGATGCAAGAGAAGAAAGGTGTGGCTTATACCTCTCAGTAGTTGAAGCCCAACGAGAAGAACTACCCCACTCATGACCTCGAGTTGGCGGCAGTTGTGCATGCTCTTTTGACTTGGAGACATCTCTTATTGGGAAGAAAAGTGGACATCTTCACTGACCACAAGAGTCTCAAGTACATCTTCACTCAGCCTAATCTCAACCTCAGGCAGACTCGATGGGTCGAAATGATTCAAGAGTATAATCCGAGTATCGAGTATACTCCAGGCAAGGCCAATGTGATTGCTGACGCATTGAGCAGGAAGGCTTACTGCAACAGTCTGATTCTCAAGCCTTATCAACCCGAGCTTTGTGAAGCTTTCCGCAAACTTAATCTGCAAGTTTTTCCTCAAGGTTTCCTCGCCAACCTTCAAGTCTCTCCTACCTTGGAAGACCAGATTCGCCAAGCTCAGCTTCTTGATGCTATGGTGAAGAAGGTGAAGATTGGGATTGCCAAGAGTCAACCCAAGTACAAGTGCTACCGCCTTGATGACAAGGATACTCTCTTCTTCGAGGATCGTATTTTTGTGCCCAAAGGTGATCTTCGTAAAGTGATCATGAATGAGGCTCACAATTCTCTCCTCTCCATCCACCCTGGGAGCACGAAGATGTATCAGGACCTCAAGCAGGCTTATTGGTGGACTCGAATGAAGCGCGAGATTGCTCAGTTCGTGAATGAGTGTGATGTCTGCAGAAGAGTGAAGTCAGAACACCAAAGGCCAGTGGGTCTCCTCCAACCTCTTGCCATTCCAGAATGGAAGTTTGATCACATTGAGATGGACTTCGTGACTGGGTTTCCAAAGTCCAAGCGTGGCAATGATGCTATATTCGTTGTCATCGACAAACTCACTAAAGTGGCTCACTTTCTGCCTATCAAAGAGTCTATCACTGCAGCTCAATTGGTGGAGCTCTATACCTCTCGCATTGTCTCTCTGCACGGTATTCCACAGGTGATCTCTTCAGACCGTGGCAGCATCTTTACCTCCAAGTTTTGGGATTCTTTTCAGAAGGCCATGGGCACCAACATCCGCTTCAGCACAGCTTTCCATCCTCAAACTAGCGGTCAAGTCGAGCGTGTCAACCAGATTCTTGAAGATATGCTCAGGGCTTGTGTGATCTCCTTCGGCATGAAGTGGGAGGATTGTCTTCCTTATGCTGAATTCTCCTACAACAACAGTTTTCAAGCTAGTTCGGGCAAGGCCCCTTTTGAAATTCTGTATGGCAGGAAGTGCCGTACCCCTCTCAACTGGTCTGAAACCGGTGAACGTCAACTTCTGGTAATGACTTAATCACAGAGGCAGACGAAATGTGCAAAGTCATTCGAGATAACCTCAAAGCAGCCCAATCCTGCCAGAAGAGCTACTATGTTAAGCACCGTGATTTGGCTTTCGAGATCGGAGATCATGTTTACCTCCGTGTCTCTCCAATAAAAGGTACTTGTCGCTTCGGTATCAAAGGGAAGCTTGCCCCTAGATACGTGGGACCTTTCAAGATCGTCAGCAAGAGAGGTGATCTCGCCTATCAACTCAAGCTTCCTTCAAACTTTGCAAATGTGCATGACTTGTTCCATGTCTCTCAGCTCCGCAAGTGCTTCAAGACTCCTGACCGCACCGTCAACTTCGAAGATATTGAGCTCCAAGAAGATCTCTCTTGTCATGAGCACCCCGTTGCTATTCTCGAAGAGACTGAACGCAAGACTCGCAATAAGTCAATCAAATTCCTCAAAGTCAAGTGGTCACACCATTCCGACCGTGAAGCCACTTGGGAACGCGAGGATCACCTCCGTTCTGAGTACCCGGCGTTCTTCCAGTCCTAGATCTCGGGACGAGATCCTTTCGTGGTGGTGGAGTGTTGTAACACCCCGGATGTAATTTACCTAATATGTAATCCAACTCTTGCCGTTTCCGGCGCTAAGTTATTTTATTTTCTCGGGTTCGGGTTTTTGTCTCTGTGTATTGTTGTTGTTGTCATGCATCTCATATCATGTCATCATGTGCATTACATTTGCATACGTGTTCGTCTCATGCATCCGAGCTTTTTCCCCTTGTCTGTTTTGCATTCCGGCGCTCCGTTCTCCTCCGGTGGTCATTTCTACCTTTCTTTCGTGTGTGGGGATTAAACATTTCCGGATTGGACCTAGACTTGCCAAGCGGCCTTGGTTTACTACCGGTAGACCGCCTGTCAAGTTTCGTACCATTTGGACTTCGTTTGATGCTCCAACGGTTAACCGAGGGACCGAGAAGGCCTCGTGTGTGTTGCAGCCCAACACCCCTCCATTTTGGCCCAAAACCCACCTAAACCCTTGTAACGCCCTCGATGCGGCTATAGCTCCCACGTGTCGAGGAACGACTTAGAGGCATAACCGCATTGAAAGCAATGTCGCAAGTTAGGCAATCATCACAGCATCCCATGTAATATAGATAATAAAAGGGGAGATACATAGTTGGCTTACACTCGCCACGTCAGTCAAGTACATAAATAGCATTACAACATTCAAACACTCATGGCCCGACTACGGCGCCAAAATAAAAGATAACCCAACATGCGACACGGTCCCGATCACCCCAACTGGGCACCACTACTGATCATCAGGGAAAGACACGTAGTATCATTGAGAGTCCTCGTTGAACTCCCACTTGAGCTCAAGCGGGCCATCTGGAGTGGAATCATCAGGCCCCGCATCTGGTTTGGAAGTAATCTGTGAGCCACAGGGACTCAGCAATCTCGCACCCTCGCGATCAAGACTATTTAAGCTTAAAGGTAAGGCAGGGTAAATATGTGGAGCTGCAGCAAGCGACTAGCATATATGGTGGCTATCCTGTTCGCAAAAGAGAGCGAGAAGAGAGGGCAAAGCTCGAACGAGAAACTAGAGAACAACCTGTGCAAGCATTACTCCAACACCGTGTTCACTTCCCGGACTCCGCCGAGAAGAGACCATCACGGCAACTCACACAGTTGATTCATTTTAATCAAATTTAGGTTCAAGTTATCTACAACCAGACATTAACAAATTCCCATCTGCCCATAACCGCGGGCATGGCTTTCGAAAGTTCAAATCCCTGCAGGGGAGTCCCAACTTAGCACATGACAAGATCTCACGGTCAACGAAGGAATAGACCTTCTCCTGAGACATTCCGATCAGATTCGGTATCCCGGTTCTTCAAGACACTTCAACAAGTTAAAACAAAACCAGCAACACCGCCCGAATGTGCCGACAAATCCGATAGGAGCTGCACATATCTCGTTCTCAGGGCACACTCAGATGAGACTAGCTACGAGTAAAACCAACCCTCAAGTTTCCCCGAGGTGGCCCCGCAGGCAGCTCAGTCGGACCAACACTCAGAGGAGCACTGGCCCGGGGGGCTAAATAAGATGACCCTCGGGCTCCGGAAACCGAAGGGAAAAAGAGTCTAGGTGGCAAATGGTAAAACCAAGGTTGGGCATTGCTGTAAAAGCTTTAATCGAGGCGAACTATCAAGGGGTTCCCATTATCACCCAACCGCGTAAGGAACGCAAAATCCGGGAACTTAACACCGATATGATGGAAACTAGGGCGGCAAGAGTGGAACAAAACACTAGGCGAGAGGCCGAGCCTTCCACCCTTTACCAAGTATATAGATGCATTAAGATAACATGGCAATATAGTGATATCCCAACAAGTAAATAATGTTCCAACAAGGAACGGTCTCCAATCTTCACCTGCAACTAGCAACGCTATAAGAGGGGCTGAGCAAAGCGGTAACATAGCCAATCAACGGTTTGCTAGGACATGGTGGGTTAGAGGTTGAACATGGCAATTTGGGAGGCATGATAACCAAGTGGTAGGTATCGTAGCATAGCCATAGCAAAAGAGCAAGCATCTAGCAAAGCAAAGATAGTAGTGATTTCGAGGGTATGATCATCTTGCCTGCAAAGTTGTCAGAGTTGACTGGATCCTCGAAAGCAAACTCAACGGGCTCCTCGTTAGCGAACTCATCTCTCGGCTCTACCCAAACAAGACAAACAAGTAAACGGAACACAATCAACCACGTGCAAGGCTCAAACAATATGATGCAAAGATGGTATGCTATGCGGGATGCGATGCGGGATGCATATGCAAGATTTGACGGGGAACGAATGAACCTGGCCTCAACATGGAAATCCAAGTGTGCCACTGGAAAGATGAGATGAAATCGCTTGAAAACGATATAAAGAACGCCGGAATCGGAGTTACGATTTGGAAATGGCAAGCAATTTAAATATGACCACGTTCTGCGATTTACATCAAGTAGCCATCTAAAAGCAACAAGATGAACATGCTACAGCACTCAAACATGGCATCAAAATACATGGCAGGAATCCATTCATGAAGCTTAACAAAAGTCTAGCACTGAGCTACGGCCAATTCATCCATTAACAGGTTCAAACAAGCATGGAAAAAATGCATTTGACAAACAGATTTCAGACTTAGTGAAATTAAAACTTGTCTGGAATTCAGATCAGGTAGCACTCTTTGAAGCATGAAAACTATATGCTACAGGACCTGAACATGGCGAAGTAAAGCATGGCATGGAGATACTCAAAGAGCTTAACAAAAGTCCCTTAGTGACCCTGAGCCAAAAGGGATCAGAAAATACATTTGCAAGCATGTGAACATGGCAAAAACATAATCAGTTCTCAGACTTACTGAAAACTGGAGCATGCTAAAAACAGATATCAAGTAGGCATGTTTACGAGCTCGATGCACTCGCTACAAAGCAAGTCATGACAATCTAAGCATACACCCATCAAGAATACACAAAATACAAGCTAGACATGGCAAGAACAATAGCATAGCATGCACGGATCAACTACAACATCCTCGGCAAAATCGCTAACAAGTAGACAATCTGCTCAGATTCACGAAATGACAAAAGTAGAGCTCGATTGACTCAATCTAGGGTACTCCATAATTGCAAACAAAGACATGGATGGATAGAGCACTACAATATTAACAAAACATCCTTACTGATCATCCTCAAGAGAGGCACGGATCACTAGGAAACAACATGAACATATGGCATATTGAGATAAACAGCTCAAGGACTTAGTGGAAATGCTAAGTTCCTGAAATCAGCATTAACAAATGCCTCACTTTGCAAGCTTGTGCTAGTCACCACACACATCACAAAAATACATGGGTTGCACCTCTGGATAGATGGCAAAGCATATAACAAAACACATGTAGAGCTCATGGGCATATCATGCACACAATAATCATGGCAAAAAATGACACATATCTAATTGGAGCAGCAGATCTGACAATTATCTCAAATAGCACTCTTCTAACAGCATTTCGGGCATCAAGATGAACTCAAATGAAAATGATGGAGTGAGATGAAATGATGTACTCTCTGAGGCGAACATTTTGATATGCTATATGCCCAAAACGGAGTTACGGATGCAAAGTTATGGCATGTCAAAGTAGGCAAGAAAATTAGGGTTAGAGGAGAAAAAGTCAACCGAGGCAAACAGATCTCAGATCCAGATCGGGCCGACACTGTAGCACGCACGCACTTCGAGGTTGAACGGAGGGGATTGCCGGAGTTCGCCGGAACAGTGGCTCGTCGCCGGACTTGCCGAGGAAGGAGCTCGCGGGGACGGCGCGCCGGAGTCGGCCTCGGGCGGCGCCGGCTCGAGGAGAAGGACGGCGGACGCGGGGCGCCGCGGTGGAGTCCGTCGAGGTCGACGGCGTCGCTGGCAATGGCGGGCGGTGGCCGAATTTAGGCGAGGCGGTCGACGCGGCGGCGCGGCGGCGGGGAAGAGGCGAGGAGGCGCGGGGCGTGCTGGGGCGGCTCGGCCCGGGCGGCGGCGGAGGAGGGCCCGCCCTGGGCCTTGTGGGCCGGCGGCGGAGGGAGGCCCCGCGCGGGACAGGTGGCGGCCTTCTACTGGCGGCGGCGATGTGTCCGGTCGGCGGCGGACATTGTTCGGCGCAGCGCGGGTGGATTTTTAGGGTTAGGGGGGAGAAGATCCGGGAATTGGAAATGGGGGTCTATTTATAGAGGTAGAGGGAGCTAGGAGTGTCCAAATGAGGTATGGTTTTCGGCCACGCGATCGTGATCGAACGCTCTAGATGATGGAGAGAGTTTTCGCGGGTTTTGAGCCAAAATGGAGGGGTGTTGGGCTGCAACACACACGAGGCCTTTTCGGTCCCTCGGTTAACCGTTGGAGTATCAAACGAAGTCCAAATGATACAAAACTTGACAGGCGGTCTATCGGTAGTAAACCAAGGCCGCTTGGCAAGTCTCGGTCCAATCCGGAAATGTTTAACCCCCACACACGAAAGAAAGGTAGAAATGACCACCAGAGGAGAACGAAGCGCCGGAATGCAAAACGGACAACGGGGAAATGCTCGAATGCATGAGATGAACACTTATGCAAATGCAATGCACATGATGACATGATATGAGATGCATGAAAACGACAACAACACACGGAGATAAAAACCCGAACCCGAGAAACTAAAATAACTTAAGGCCGAAAACGGCAAGAGTTGGATTACATATTGGGTAAGTCATATCCGGGGTGTTACAACACTCCACCACTACGAAAGGATCTCGTCCCGAGATCTAGGACTGAAAGAACGCCGGGTACTCAGAACGGAGGTGATCCTCGCGTTCCCAGGTAGCTTCACGGTCGGAATGGTGTGACCACTTGATTTTGAGGAATTTGATTGACTTGTTGTGAGTCTTGCGTTCAGTCTCTTCGAGAATAGCAACGGGGTGCTCACGATAAGAGAGATCTTCTTGGAGCTCAATGTCCTCGAAGTTGACGATGCGGTCAGGAGTCTTAAAGCACTTTCGAAGCTGAGATACATGGAACACATCATGAACATTTGGAAAATTTGAAGGAAGCTCGAGTTGATAGGCGAGATCGCCTCTCTTGCTGACGATCTTGAAAGGTCCCACGTATCTAGGGGCAAGCTTCCCTTTGATACCGAAGCGACGAGTACCTTTTATTGGAGAGACGCGGAGGTAAACATGATCTCCGATCTCGAAAGCCAAATCACGGTGCTTACTATCATAGTAGCTCTTCTGGCAGGATTGGGATGCTTTGAGGTTATCTCGAATGACTTTGCACATTTCGTCTGCCTCTGTGATTAAGTCATTACCAAGAAGTTGACGTTCACCGATTTCAGACCAGTTGAGAGGGGTACGGCATTTCCTGCCATACAGAATTTCAAAAGGGGCCTTGCCCGAACTAGCTTGAAAATTGTTGTTGTAGGAGAATTCAGCATAAGGAAGACAATCCTGCCACTTCATGCCGAAGGAGATCACACAAGCCCTGAGCATATCTTCAAGAATCTGGTTGACACGCTCGACTTTACCGCTAGTTTGAGGATGGAAAGCTCTGCTGAAGCGGATGTTGGTTCCCATGGCCTTCTGAAAAGAATCCCAAAACATTAAGGTAAAGATGCTGCCACGGTCTGAAGAGATCACCTGTGGAATACCGTGCAGAGAGACAATGCGAGAGGTATAGAGCTCCACCAATTGAGCTGCAATGATAGACTCTTTGATAGGCAGAAAGTGAGCCACTTTAGTGAGTTTGTCGATGACAACGAATATAGCATCATTGCCACGCTTGGACTTTGGAAACCCAGTCACGAAGTCCATCTCAATGTGACCAAACTTCCATTCTGGAATGGCAAGAGGTTGGAGGAGACCCGCTGGCCTTTGGTGTTCTGCCTTCACTCTTCTGCAGACATCACACTCGTTCACGAACTGAGCAATCTCACGCTTCATTCGAGTCCACCAATAAGCCTGCTTGAGGTCCTGATACATCTTCGTGCTCCCAGGGTGGATGGAGAGGAGAGAATTGTGAGCCTCGTTCATGATCACTTTACGAAGATCACCTTTGGGCACAACAATACGATCCTCGAAGAAGAGAGTATCCTTGTCATCAAGGCGGTAACACTTGTACTTGGGTTGACTCTTGGCAATCCCAATCTTCACCTTCTTCACCATAGCATCAAGAAGCTGAGCTTGGCGAATCTGGTCTTCCAAGGTAGGAGAGACTTGAAGGTTGGCGAGGAAACCTTGAGGAACAACTTGCAGATTAAGTTTGCGGAAAGCTTCACAAAGCTCGGGTTGATAAGGCTTAAGAATCAGACTGTTGCAATAAGCCTTCCTGCTCAATGCGTCAGCAATCACATTGGACTTGCCTGGAGTATACTCGATACTCGGATTATACTCTTGAATCATTTCGACCCATCGAGTCTTCCTGAGGTTGAGATTAGGCTGAGTGAAGATGTACTTGAGACTCTTGTGGTCAGTGAAGATGTACACTTTTCTTCCCAATAAGAGATGTCTCCAAGTCAAAAGAGCATGCACAACTGCCGCCAACTCGAGGTCATGAGTGGGGTAGTTCTTCTCATTGGGCTTCAACTAGTGAGAGGTATAAGCCACAACTTTCTTCTCTTGCATCAACACTGCACCAAGACCTTGAAGAGAGGCATCGCAAAAGACCTCGAACGGTTTGGATTCATCAGGAGGAGTCAGAACTGGAGCAGTGACCAATTTCTCTTTCAAAGTGTTGAAAGCAATGTCACACTCCGGAGACCAAACGTACTTGACGTGGTTCTGAAGGAGATTTGAGAGAGGCTTCGCGATCTTAGAAAAGTTTTCAACGAATCTTTGACAATAGCTTGCGAGACCGAGGAAGCTACGGAGTTGCTTCACGTTCTAAGGTGGTTCCCAATTCACAATTGCAGACACCTTCTCAGGATTCACCGCAATGCCCTTGGCAGAGATGATATGACCTAGGTAAAGAACCTCATCGAGCCAAAATTCGCACTTGGAGAACTTGGCGTAGAACTGATGTTCCCTCAGCTTATCGAGTACCACACGCAAGTGCTTGGCATGATCTTCCTTGTTTTTCGAGAAAACCATAATGTCGTCGAGATAGACCAAAACGAAGTCATTGGTGTAGGCATTGAAGATGAAGTTCATCATGCGAGAGAAAGTCGGAGGAGCGTTGACGAGGCCAAAAGACATGACAGTATATCCATATGAACCAAAGCTTGTCCTGAAAGCCGTGTTGGGAATATCTTGCTCGCGGATTCGAATCTGATGATAACCCATACGAAGATCAAGCTTGGAGAATACTTGGGCACCTTTGAGTTGTTCGAACAGCTCGTTGATGTTAGGAAGTGGGTATTTGTTCTTGATGGTCTTCTTGTTCAACGGACGGTAATCAACACAAAGTTGGTCCGTTCCATCCTTCTTCTTCACAAAAAGAACACCACAACCCCACAGAGAAGAACTAGGCCGGATGAGACCCATTTTCTCTTGAATATCGAGTTGCTTCTTCAGCTCCTTCAACTCTTCAGGTCCGAGCTTGTAAGGACGCTTGCACACAGGTTCCGTGCCAGGCTCAAGATCAATGACGAATTCAACTGGCCGGTGCGGAGGCATTCCTGGAAGCTCTTCTGGAAAGATGTCTTGATATTCGCAAACGACTGGAATTTGCGAGATCGCGTCCAGTTCACCCTTCTCATTGAGAGAAATAGACGGATGGTATTATCCCGAGCGGCAAAGACAATTACATCCTCAGACGAATGAGTCAATTGAATCTGCCTTGCAGCACAATCAAGCTGCGCCTTGTGCTTAGAAATCCAATCCATACCGAGAATAAGATCAATATCCGAGTTACCAAGAACCATTGGAGAAGCCAGAAACTTGAAATCACCCATCATGATAGAAATATCCGAAACCATCATACTAGAACTCAGACGCTTAGCCGGAGAGACGACTTGCATAGCTCTAGGTAATGCCTTTGTACTAAAATTGTTATCCGATGCAAATGGGAATGACATGAAGGAATGCAATGCACCAGATTCAAAAAGTACTTTTGCAGGAACATCGTTAACAGGAAGGTTACCCATGATGACATCTGACGAGTCCTCTGCCTGAGCTGCGTTCATCAAGTTGACCTTGGCGTGCTTGGGGTTATGCTTGACCACAGCTGTACTTGCCGATCTCACAGGAGGAGGAGGAAGACGCCTCTGATTGAAGCATTTGTTGGCATAGTGACCCTTCTGTTGGCACTTGTTGCATGTGACCTCTGAAAGCGGACGGTGATACGGAGCACTTGATCTTGGAGCTTGAGACAAAGTCTTGTTCTGAAAGCCAGGGTTGGGTGGGTGGGAAGATCCACTGCCACCTTTGCTCTTCTGCTGATACGGCTGACGGAACGGAGGAGGAGGAAGCCAATACTTCTGCTGCTTGGCCACTTGAGTAGAGGAAGAAGGAGTAGCATCTCTGACTCGCTTCTTGGAAGCATCACACCTCAGTTGAGCATCCTCTTGCTTCAATACCATGTTGTAGAACTCATCGTACCTCAAGGGCTCAAAGAGAACAAGAGCTAGCTGGATTTCTTCTCTGAGACCACCCCTGAACTGGTATATCATGCTCTTCTCATCAGGGACGTCCTGCTTAGCAAAGCGGGCGAGCTTCTGAAACAACTTGTTGTAGTCATAGACAGACAAAGAGCCTTGCTTCAGGTTGCGGAATTCCTCACGCTTGCTTTCAACCACGCTCTGAGGGATATGATGAGCTTTGAAATCTTGACAGAATTCATCCCAGGTAATAACACGTCCACCTCTGGAATCCTTGTACTGCTGGAACCATTCTGCAGCTTGATCTTTGAGTTGGAAAGAAGCGAACTTGACGAAGTCCTCAGGCCTGACGTTACTGCACTCGAAATGCTTGCACAGATCCACGAGCCAATTGTCAGCATCAGTTGCCTCAACATAATTGCTGAAAGTCTTTGGCCCGTTAGCAAGGAACTGGTTGAGTGTAGCAAAGTGATTCTGATTGTTGCCTTGGTTGCCTTGGTTCGCTTGATTGCGCTCTTGAAGAATTTGCATGATCAACTGTGTGTTTGCATTGGTTGCGGCCATCACAGCTTGCCATGCCTCCGAAGGAGGTGGAGGTGGTGGCGGATCTTGATTCTGATTCTGATTGGTGCTCTTAGCGGGAGCCATCCTGAAGAGGTTGACCACCGTTAGCCCATTGACAGATAAAATGAAGCTGAATCCAACAGAATGAAAATTGCAACATATAGTCTTCACATCCGAACAAAATGAACGAATGCATTCCTCTTGAAATGGTCACATATCCCTAAATTGAGAAGCCACTTAGAATTTAGGTAGAGAAATAAATCAACAAGGTATGGATCAAGAACGAATACTCGGTAAGAAATCCCAATCTCAAACCAAATATCCGTGGAAGAAGAACTAGAGCTACAAGAATTCCCACCTATGAAACTCCCGAACCTTTCCGGTTATGCAATCAGGTGTTGGGGATACAAGGGAAGCATAATATCTCACCCAAATCTAGCAAATCCTACATCCAGCTGTATCCATCCTTCAACACATAACCGAGAAAAACTTCGGAAACCATCTACCTCAACCTTCGAAAAGCATTCGTTCTACAAGTTATGGCGATACTCCCGAACTCCCGCCCCAGTACTGGGTGGCGTCGAGGTTATCTCACCAACGAACTGCATAAAAGAGATTTTCGATGTCGGCGTACTAAACTCAGGTATTCCAGAATTGCAACGATAAAATTGTGACGACAACACCTCGGAGCTCAACTCCCCGGGACACTGCCACAACCCCTAGACAGGAGGCACCAAGACAATGTTCTCATCACAAAACCATCGGAACGATTCCAAGATACCCGCGTGATCCTAGAAAAAATTAAGTGAAATTTGAGAAGAGAAGAGTCAAAACTCTACGTCAGGATGCCTTACCAGAGCGATGAGGAGACTGGGAAGTAAAAAGAATTCCTAAACTCTCCGATATATAATTCCTAAATGACTCAAAACATTTTTCTAGACTCAACAACGGCTGCTAAAAACGATCAAGCAATGGGGCTCCTAAGGTCGGGGAAGGCTCTGATTACCAACTTGTAACGCCCTTGATGCGGCTATAGCTCCCACGTGTCGAGGCACGACTTAGAGGCATAACCGCATTGAAAGCAATGTCGCAAGTTAGGCAATCATCACAACATCCCATGTAATATAGATAATAAAAGGGGAGATACATAGTTGGCTTACACTCGCCACGTCAGTCAAGTACATAAATAGCATTACAACATTCAAACACTCATGGCCCGACTACGGCGCCAAATTAAAAGATAACCCAACATGCGACACGGTCCCGATCACCCCAACTAGGCACCACTACTAATCATCAGGGAAAGACACGTAGTATCGTTGAGAGTCCTTGTCAAACTCCCACTTGAGCTCAAGCGCGCCATCTAGAGCGGAATCATCAGGCCCTGCATCTGGTTTGGAAGTAATCTGTGAGCCACAGGGACTCAGCAATCTCGCACCCTCGCGATCAAGACTATTTAAGCTTAAAGGTAAGGCAGGGTAAATATGTGGAGCTGCAGCAAGCGACTAGCATATATGGTGGCTATCCTGTTCGCAAAAGAGAGCGAGAAGAGAGGGCAAAGCGCGAACGAGAAACTAGAGAACAACCTGCGCAAGCATTACTCCAACACCGTGTTCACTTCCCGGACTCCGCCGAGAAGAGACCATCACGGCAACTCACACAGTTGATTCATTTTAATTAAATTTAGGTTCAAGTTATCTACAACCGGACATTAACAGATTCCCATCTGCCCATAACTGCGGACACGGCTTTCGAAAGTTCAAATCCCTGCAGGGGACTCCCAACTTAGCCCATGACAAGCTCCCACGGTCAACGAAGGAATAGACCTTCTCCTGAGACATTCCGATCAGACTCGGTATCCCGGTTCTTCAAGACACTTTGACAAGTTAAAACAAAACCAGCAACACCGCCCGAATGTGCCGACAAATCCCGATAGGAGCTGCACATATCTCGTTCTCAAGGCACACTCAGATGAGACTAGCTACGAGTAAAACCAACCCTCAAGTTTCCCCGAGGTGGCCCCACAGGCAGCTCAGTCGGACCAACACTCAGAGGAGCACTGGCCTGGGGGGGCTAAATAAGATGACCCTCGGGCTCCGGAAACCCAAGGGAAAAAGAGGCTAGGTGGAAAATGGTAAAACCAAGGTTGGGCACTGCTGGAAAAGCTTTAATCAAGGCGAACTATCAAGGGGTTCCCATTATCACCCAACCGCGTAAGGAACGCAAAATCCGGGAACATAACACCGATATGACGGAAACTAGGGCGGCAAGAGTGGAACAAAACACTAGGCGAGAGGCCGAGCCTTCCACCCTTTACCAATTATATAGATGCATTAAGATAACATGGCAATATAATGATATCCCAACAAGTAATTAATGTTCCAACAAGGAACAGTCCCCAATCTTCACCTGCAACTAGCAACGCTATAAGAGGGGCTGAGCAAAGCGGTAACATAGCCAATCAACGGTTTGCTAGGACATGGTGGGTTAGAGGTTGAACATGGCAATTTGGGAGGCATGATAAGCAAGTGGTACGTATCGTAGCATAGGCATAGCAAAAGAGCGAGCATCTAGCAAAGCAAAGATAGTAGTGATTTCGAGGGTATGATCATCTTGCCTGCAAAGTTGTCAGAGTTGACTGGATCCTCGAAAGCAAACTCAACGGGCTCCTCGTTAGCGAACTCGTCTCCCGGCTCTACCCAAACAAGACAAACAAGCAAACGGAACGCAATCAACCACATGCAAGGCTCAAACAATATGATGCAAAGATGGTATGCTATGCGGGATGCGATGCGGGATGCATATGCAAGATTTGACGAGGAACGAATGAACCTGGCCTCAACTTGGAAATCCAAGTGTGCCACTGGAAAGATGAGATGAAATCGCTTGAAAATGATATAAAGAACGCCGAAATCGGAGTTACGGTTTGAAAATGGCAAGCAATTTAAATATGACCACGTTCTGTGATTTACATCAAGTAGCCATCTAAAAGCAACAAGATGAACATGCTACATCACTCAAACATGGCATCAAAATACATGGCAGGAATCCATTCATGAAGCTTAACAAAAGTCTAGCACTGAGCTACGGCCAATTCATCCATTAACAGGTTCAAACAAGCATGGCAAAAATGCATTTGACAAACAGATTTCAGACTTAGTGAAATTAATACTTGTCTGGAATTCCGATCAGGTAGCACTCTTTGAAGCATGAAAACTATATGCTACAGGACCTGAACATGGCAAATTAAATCATGGCATGGAGCTACTCAAAGAGCTTAACAAAAGTCCATTAGTGACTCTGAGCCAAAAGGGAACGGAAAATACATTTGCAAGCATGTGAACATGGCAAAAACATAATCAGTTCTCAGACTTAGTGAAAACTAGACCATGCTGAAAACAGATATCAAGTAGGCATGTTTACGAGCTCGATGCACTTGCTACAGAGCAAGTCATGACAATCTAAGCATACACCCATCAAGAATACACAAAATACAAGCTAGACATGGCAAGAACAATAGCATAGCATGCACGGATCAACTACAACATCCTCGGCAAAATCGCTAACAAGTAGACAATCTGCTCAGATTCACGAAATGACAAAAGTAGAGCTCGATTGACTCAAGCTAGGGTACTCCATAATTGCAAACAAATACATGGATGGATAGAGCACTACAATATTAACAAAACATCCTTACTGATCATCCTCAAGAGAGGCACGGATCACTAGGAAACAACATGAACATATGGCATATTGAGATAAACAGCTCAAGGACTTAGTGGAAATGATAAGTCCCTGAAATCAGCATTAACAAATGCCTCACTTTGCAAGCTTGTGCTAGTCACCACACACATCACAAAAATACATGGGTTGCACCTATGGATAGAAGGCAAAGCATATAACAAAACACATGTAGATCTCATGGGCTTATCATGCACACAATAATCATGGCAAAAAATGATAAATATCTAATTGGAGCAGCAGATCTGACAATTATCTCAAATAGCACTCTTCTAACAGCATTTCGGGCATCAAGATGAACTCAAATGAAAATGATGCAATGAGATGAAATGATGTACTCTCTGAGACGAAGATTTTGATATGCTATATGCCCAAAACGGAGTTACGGATGCAAAGTTATGGCATGTCAAAGTAGGCAAGAAAATTAGGGTTAGAGGAGAAAAAAATCCACCGAGGCAACGGATCTCAGATCCAGATTGGGCCGGACTTAGTAGCACACACGCACTTCGAGGTTGAACGGAGGGATCGCCGGAGTTCGCCGGAACAGTGGCTCGTCGCCGGACTTGCCAAGGAAGGAGCTCGCCGGGGGACGGCGCGCCGGAGTCGGCCTCGGGCGGCGCCGGCTCGAGGAGAAGGACGGCGAACGCGGGGCGCCACGGTGGAGTCCGTCGAGGTCGACAGCGTCGCCGGAAATGGCGGGCGGTGGCCGGATTTAGGCGAGGCGGTCGACGCGGCGGCGCGGCGGCGGGGAAGAGGCGAGGAGGCGCGGGGTGCGCTGGGGCGGCTCGGCCCGGGCGGCGGCGGAGGAGGGGCCGCCCTGGGCCTCGCGGGCCAGCGGCGGAGGGAGGCCCCGCGCGAGACAGGTGGCGGCCTTCTACTGGCGGCGGCGATGTGTCCGGTCGGCGGTGGACATTGTCCGGCGGGGCGCGGGTGGATTTTTAGGGTTAGGGGGAGAAGATCCGGGAATTGGAAATGGGGGTCTATTTATAGAGGTAGAGGAAGCTAGGAGTGTCCAAATGAGGTGCAATTTTCGGCCACGCGATAGTGATCGAACGCTCTAGATGATGGAGTGGGTTTTGGTGGGTTTTGGGCCAAAATGGAGGGGTGTTGGGCTGCAACACACACGAGGCCTTTTTGGTCCCTCGGTTAACCGTTGGAGTATCAAATGAAGTCCAAATGATACGAAACTTGACAGGCGGTCTACCGGTAGTAAACCAAGGCTGCTTGGCAAGTCTCGGTCCAATCCAGAAATGTTTAACCCCCACACACGAAAGAAAGGTAGAAATGACCACCGGAGGAGAACGAAGCGTCGGAGTGCAAAACGGACAACGGGGAAAATGCTCGAATGCATGAGATGAACACGTATGCAAATGCAATGCACATGATGACATGATATGAGATGCATGACAACAGCAACAACACACGGAGACAAAAACCCGAACCCGAGAAAATAAAATAACTTAAGGCCGGAAACGGCAAGAGTTGGATTACATATTGGGTAAGTCATATCCGGGGTGTTACAACCCTCTCCATCATCTAGAGCGTTCGATCACGATCGCGTGGCCGAAAACCGCACCTCGTTTGGACTCTCCTAGCTCCCTCTATGCCTATATATATACCTCCCCCCATTCGAAATCACGGGTGAAACCCTAGTTCCCCTCCTCCTCCAGCTGCCGGACAAAATCCGGACGGCCGGACGTTCTCCGCCGCTGCCTCCGACCTACCACGCCGCGCCACGTATCCCTGGGCCGGTCCCCACTTCCCCGCCGTGCCCGTGGCCCGCCGAAGCCCGGGGAGGGCTGCCGCGGCCCAGACGCCCGCGCCGTCGCCCGCCTTCGTCTCCCTCCCGCGCGGCCGAGCGTGCCGGCCATCGCCGCCAGTTCCGGCCGCCACCGAGCTCCTCCACGTCGGTGAACTCGGCGCCCGGCGGCCCCGGCGGTCTCCGGCCTCGCCCCGCTGCCACTCCGGCTCCCCGGTGGCCGGATCCGGCGACATCCGGCCCGGGAGCGCCTCCCGGCCGCCTCCTCGTCAACTCTGGCCATCTCCGGCGATCCCCGTCGACTTTTCCGGTGATCCTCGTAATCCGCGCCCGGCTGGATCCATATCTGGGAATCGTTCTCGGTTGACTTTTTCTCAGAAACCCTAACAAATTGCCATGTTCATCGTGCCGTAACTTTGCGTCCGTAGATCCGTTTTGGGCATATAGCATATCAAAATGTTCGCCTCAGAGAGTACATCATTTCATCTCATTGCATCATTTTCATTTGAGTTCATCTTGATGCCCGAAATGTTGTTGGAAGAGTGCTATTTGAGATAATTGTTAGATCTGCTGCTCCAAATAACTATTTGTCATTTTTGCCATGATTATTGTGTGCATGATATGCCCCTGAGCTCTACATATGTTTTGTTATATGCTTTGTCATCTTTCTAGAGGTGCCATCCATGTATTTTTGTGATGTGTGTGGTGACTAGCACAAGCTTGCAAAGAGGTGCATTCGTTAATGCTGATTTCAAGGACTTAGCAATTCCACTAAGTCCTTGGACAGTTTTGGTCAATATGCCACATGTTCATATTGTTTCCTAGTGATTCGTGCCTCTTTTGAGGATGATCAGTAAGGATGATTTGTTAATCTTGTAGTGCTATATCCATCCATGTCTTTGTTTGCAATTATGGAGTACCCTAGCTTGAGTCAATCGAGCTCTACTTTTGCTATTTCGTGAATCTAGGCAGATTGTCTACTTGTTAGCGATTTTGCCGAGGATGTTGTAGTTGATCCGTGCATGCTATGTTATTGTTCTTGCCATGTCTAGCTTTTATAATGTGTATTCTTGATGGTGTATGCTTAGATTGTCATGCCTTGCTCTGTACTGAGTGCATCGAGCTCGTAAACATGCCTACTTGATATCTGATTTGCATGCTCCAGTTTTTCTCTAAGTCTGTGATCTGATTATGTTTTTGCCATGTTCACATGCTTGCAATTGTATTTTTTGATTCCTTTTGGCTCAAGGTCACTAAGGGACTTTTGTTAAGCTCTTTGAGTAGCTCCATGCCATGCTTTACTTTGCCATGTTCAGGCCCTGTAGCATATAGTTTTCATACTCCAAAGTGTGCTATCTGATCTGAAATTCCAGACAAGTGTTAATTTCACTAAGTCTGAAATCTGTTTACCAATTGCACTTTTGCCATGCTTGTTTGAACCTGTAATTGATGAATTGGCCGTAGCTCAGTGTTCATCTTTTGTTAAGCTTCACAAATGGATCCCTGCCATGTATTTTGTTGCCATGTTTGGGTGCTGTAGCATGTTTAACTTGTTGCATTTAGATGCCTACTTGTTGTTTATCGCAGACCAGTGTCATATTTGTTTAGCTTGACATTTCCAAACCGTGTCTACGATTCCGGCGTTCTTTATATCGTTTTCAAGCAAAATCATCCCACATTTCCAGTGGCACACTTGAATTTCCAAGTTGAGGCCAAGTTCATTCATTCCTTGTTAAATCTTGCATATGCATCACATATCGCATCCCGCATAGCATACCATGTTTGCATCATGTTGTTTGAGCTTTGCACGTGGTTGATTGTGTTCCATTTGCTTGTTTGTCTTGTTTCGGTAGAGTCGGGAGACGAGTTCGCTAACGAGGAGCCCGTTGAGTTTGCTTTCGAGGATCCAGTCAACTCTGACAACTTTGTAGGCAAGATGATCATACCCTCGAAATCACTTCTATCTTTGTTTTGCTAGATGCTCGCTATTTTGCTATGTCTATGCTACGATGCCTACCACTTGCTTATCATGCCTCCCAAATTGCCATGTCAAACCTCTAACCCACCATGTCCTAGCAAACCGTTGATTGGCTATGTTACCACTTTGCTCAACCCCTCTTATAGCGTTGCTAGTTGCAGGTGAAGATTGGAGACCGTTCCTTGTTGGAACATTATTTTCTTGTTCGGATATCATTATATTATCTTGTTATCTTAATGCATGTATATACTTAGTAAAGGGTGGAAGGCTTGGCCTTTTGCCTGGTGTTTTGTTCCACTCTTGCCGCCCTAGTTTCCGTCATATCGGTGTTATGTTCCTGGATTTTGCGTTCCTTACGCGGTTGGGTAATAATGGGAACCCCTTGACAAATCGCCTTGAATAAAACTTCTCCAGCAATACCCAACCTTGGTTTTACCATTTGCCACCTAGCCTCTTTTTCCCTTGGGTTTCCGGAGCCCGAGGGTCATCTTATTTAACCCCCCCCCCCCCCGGGGGGGGGGGGGGGGGGGGGCAGTGCTCCTCTGAGTGTTGGTCCGACCGAGTAGACTGCGGGCTCACCTCGGGGCAACTTGAGGTTTGGTTTTACTCGTAGGATGTCTCATCTGAGTGTGCCCTGAGAACGAGATATGTGCAGCTCCTGTCGGGATTTGTCGGCACATTCGGGCGGTGTTGCTGGATTGGTTTTAACTTGTCGGGTTGTCTTGTAGAACCGGGATACCGAGTCTGATCGGAATGTCTCGGGAGAAGGTATATCCTTCGTTGACCGTGAGAGCTTGTCATGGGCTAAGTTGGGACTCCCCTGCAGGGATTTGAACTTTCGAAAGCCGTGCCCGTGGTTATGGGCAGATGGGAATTTGTTAATGTCCGGTTGTAGATAACTTGAACCTTAACTTAAATAAAATGAATCAACTGTGTGAGTTACCGTGATGGTCTCTTCTCGGTGGAGTCCGGGAAGTGAACACGGTGTTGGAGTAATGCTTGCCGCAGGTTGTTCTCTAGCTATTCGTTCGCGCTTTGCCTTCTCTTCTCGCTCTCTTTTGCGAACAGGTTAGCCACCATATATGCTAGTCGCTTGCTGCAGCTCCACTTATTACCTTGCCTTACCTATAAGCTTAAATAGTCTTGATCACGAGGGTGCGAGATTGCTGAGTCCCTGTGGCTCACAGATTACTTCCAAACCAGATGCAGGGCTAGACGACTCCGTTCCAGATGACGCGCTTGAGCTCAAGTGGGAGTTCGACGAGGACTCACGCCGTTACTATGTGTCTTTCCCTGATGATCAGTAGTGGTGCCTAGTTGGGGCGATCGGGACCGTGTCGCATGTTGGGTTGATCTTTTATTTTGGCACCGTAGTCGGGCCATGAGTGATTGGATGATGTAATGCTATTTATGTACTTTGTTTGACGTCCGAGTGTAAGCCAACTATGTACCTTCCCCTTTTATTATTTATTTACATGGGATGTTGTGAAGATTGCCTTACTTGCGACATTGCTTTCAATGCGGTTATGCCTCTAAGTCGTGCTTCGACACGTAGGAGATATAGCCGCATCGAGGGCGTTACAGGTAGACCCCGAGAGCGCTGCTGATGCCACTGTGATCGACTACGTCGACGATGACCCTTCTTCCCTTTTAGCGGAGCTTCCAGGCAAGCCCCCCTTTGATCATCCCGATATCGCCCATTCCATTCTCTCTCGTGCTTGCATTAGATTTTGCTACTGTTATTGTTTGCTCCTATTCTGATGGATAGCCTGCTTTTGTAACCTGCTCATTATACCTTACATGCTTATCCTAAATTGCTTAGTATAGGTTGTATAGTGATCCATCAGTGACCCCACCTTGTCCTTGTTGCCCCTGCTTCATCATTGATGACTCGAGCAACGTGATCGAAGACCAGAGCCCAACACCTCACATCACATCGCACCCCCTTTGTTGCTCGACTCTGCAGAGATACTATCGAGTGCCAAGGGTGATACCTTGTAACGCACTCCTAATGATGACTCTATAGTGTAGCTATTCGGTCGTGGTCATCGAGGATGATTCCTCCTTTACCACTCCTGATACGACTCTGTCGTGCAACCCCTCAAGTGTGAACCTCGAGGGTGGTTCCTCCTACGTTCACCTTGATGATTACATCAAGTGGAATCCACCGAGGGTGATTCCTCGGGGTTTCCCCCTTGATGTTTGGACACACGGTTACCTTGCCTTTACTTGAGACCTTTGTTAAAGTCGGGCGGTCCCGGAGAGCACCCACAAGATAATTACATGGCACGGCCGGGCATTCTGGGCCCTTCTCGTAAGTCCACGAGATGAGGCGACGGGGTCACATTGATCGTGAGTCTCTGCTCGTCTCCGCAAGCTAATAATACACCGTGGTTTGGGTATTTGTTCTGTGTTGGCCTTTGGCATTTACGCACTAACCACCACGTGAGAATAGTCATGGGCCTCGATGTCAGAGTATCAGCTGAAGCTTTGTCAGACGTCCAGTTCAGCATTGCGACATGGCCTGGTCGGCGCCCTAGTGGAGGTGGCCTGTATCTCCCTACACACAATGACCCGAAGTGCGACGGGCGATGGGCCCAGACCCAGAGTGCTTAGGATGTAGACCGGCGGGGACCTCTCTGCTGACCTTAGGTAGAGCTGCAACGTGTTGATCTTTCGAGGCCGGGCATTGACCCAGGAAAGTGTGTCCGGCCAGAGTAATCAAGCGTGTTGGAAAACGTGGTGCACCCCTACAGGGAAGATTATCTATTAATAGTCGTGTCCACGGTAACGGGCGTTCAGAATTTTATCCTGATCTTATATAACTAGAAATGGATACTTGATACTTGTGATTGATATGTGGCTCCGAGATTGCTTTCTCGTAGGGAGTAAAGGAAGGATCTCTGGGCATTAATTCTACAACATGCTTGTTAATTATAAACTGCTATTCTATACTCTTCTACATGCTGCAAGATGCTTGGAGCTGCTTGAAGATAATAGTCTTTGATAGGCTAGGACTTTCCCCCTTATTCTGGCATTCTGCAGCTCAATCCACAGATACATATCTTTCTTTGATACCAATACATACTTAGTATAGATCTATTGATTGCGAGTACTTTGGATGAGTACTCACGGTTGCTTTGCTACCCATTTTCCCCCTTCTTTCTTCTTTCTGGTTTTTGCAACCAGTTGGTGGATCCGAGGAGCCAGATGCCACCCCACCGACTACTACTACTACCCGGAGGGTGCCTACTACTACGTGGATCCCGCCAATGACCAGGAGTAGTTAGGAGGTCCCAGGCAGGAGGCCTTGCCTCTTCAATCATTGATGTTTGTGCTAGCCTTCTTAAGGCAAAACTTGTTTAACTTATGTCTGTACTCAGATATTGTTGCTTCCGCTGACTCTTGTGCTTTCGAGCTTCTGTATTCGAGCATTCGAGGCCCCTGGCTTGTAATGAAGCTTGTATGACTTTCATTTGTGTTTAGAGTTGTGTTGTGATATCTTCCTGTGAGTCCCTGATCTTGATCATACATGTTTGCGTGTATGATTAGTGTACGGTCAAATCAGGGGCGTCACAACATGGCTATTACCTCAAACAGAAACACTTTGTATGCTTAGATACCAAGGGACCAACCATGGAGAACCTAGGGGGCAAGGCCGAACCATGGCAGAAGATGCATATCAAGAACATGGAGAGGATCGTGCCCAGCATGGGACGAGAGGTGCAACCGCTCCAAGCAAGAGCTACAACCGCTCAAGCAGTACAACCGCCCCAACCACCGCTCCAACTGCTCCACGTGGACTCATCTCGGGCTCTCAAGCGGTACAAGTCAGTATCACTGTGGTTCTCCCGGCAATTGATCGAGCGGTACAACCGCCCCAACCACTGCTCCAACTACCGCTCCACCTGGACTCGTCTCGAGCTCTCAAGTGGTACAAGATGGTACCACTTCGGTTCTCTCGGCAATTGCAAATTAATGGTACAACCGGTTCCTCAATCTGGTACTCTCGGCCTCTACTTCAACGCACACCATCAGCATGGGAGAAGTGGTATAGCCACTCCAGTGAAGGGGTACAACCGCTCAAGTGGTACAACTGCTTGTGTATGTGTAAGTGCATCAAGTGCTCCCTCAGTGGCTTTAGCGTATTGAATACAAATAGGTTAAGGGACTAATGTGTTTGTGAGTATACACAGGTGTTATAGTCCCTGAAGATTTGGTTTAACCAACGAAAGACGACCCCTAAAAATGTATTTCTTCAACTGAAGAATTTGGTGCGGCCTTTGAAGAAATTGATGTGAAGACTTTGTATTTGTAGCTTGAAGACTTTTGTTTTCGTAGTTTCTTTCTTCTTATTTGATTCATAGGACAAACCATACCGTTAAAGAGGGTCTAGGTGATATATCTATCATATTTGAAATCTGATGCTCAAACCTATACACGATCTTGCCACTTCGAGTGTAGCCTTTGGAAACCTCTGGTATAGCTGACGAATTAGCTAGCGACATTGACGTGGTTAATCTACTCGTTGATGAATTTGGTCAGCCTGAGGAGTTAGGATTTCGCCAGTAAGATCTGCCTACTGTGAGAAAATTGAGTGCCCCGACGAAATTGAGAGTTTAGTTTTCCAACCGTTGCTGCACCACGTGACAGCTGTCGAGTGAATTCTTATCCTGACAACGGTCATGTCCGAAGGGGCATTTATGGCAATTCATGTCGGGTTAGCCCTTGGCTATATATAGCCGCCCCCCTACAACCCTTCATTGGTTGGCTGCTCTACACAGAACTTGAGACTTGTCATTTGAGAGCAACCCTTCCTCTAACAACTTTGAGAGAAACCCAAGTGAGGAAACACCCAACTAGAGACAATGTGATTGAGTATCACAGAAGGGTTTGATCTATGTGATCCGACGCATGTTACCTTTGAAGACTTTCATTCTTTCAGATGGCTAGGCATCAAGTTCTGAGCACCCAAGAGTAATTGTGGTGTGCCGGTGGACAAGTCTATGAAGGTTTTGGAAGTCTACCTTGAAGACTTACCACAAGTGATTGAGCGAGGTCTGCTGTGACCTTAGCTCAAGAGGAATACAGTGAAGACTTAGTGTCTTCGGAGTTGAACTCAACTGTCTCAACCAGACGTATAGTTGATACAACAAATGGAACTGGTCTACCAAATCGTTGTGTCTTCATCGAGCCTACCTGGTTTCAAATTCCTCCTCACCCCTTACCTTTAAGTTATTCCGCTGCTGAAGAATTCGTGACCTACCCTCTGAAGAATTTGAACTGAAGACTTTCATCATGTTGTTTTTCATTTCTTCGGTTCATCTTCCTCATGCTTCAATGCCTGTATGATTACTTGTTATTCACTTGTATGCATCTCGTGTGCATGCCTTTTGTTTCTATGATGACTTGGTTTCACTCGCGTTTCTATTTTTCACTCTGATCTTCGACAAATTCATCAGAGTTTGATGAATTTATAAAAAATCTCCCATTCAACCCCACCCCCTCCCCCCCCCTCCCGGGAGTAAACCTACGCTTTCAGTATGCGGTACAACTGCCCTGCATGTGCGCATTGAAAGGGCCACGACCCTTGCATCCCAAACTTACCCCTTGGACTATAAGTACTTGTCTTCTAGCTCCATCCTAGGGTTAGCAAAGTATATTTTGATACCTTGAAAGCTTTGCTCCTATCTACCCCCTCTTCCATGGAGACCAAGGCCTCCATGTGAGAAGATCCCTTGGGGATTCAAGACCCCTCTTGAGGGAAGATCTATCTTGGATACAAGACCCCTCTCTCCTTGAGATTGGGATGAAATAGCTACCTATTTGCCTACCTATGTTGGATTTGGATCTTGTATCTCCTTAGGTGTATGTGGATTTAGTGGATGTGTGACTAGATCTTGTCTTGAGTGTTGTTTTCCTCTTGTGTTTCTCCTTGTGTTCTTCGTGATTTCCCCTTTTCTCACATCCAAGTGTGAAAAAGATCATTACCTAGGGCTAGGCCCTACATCATTATTCCTAATTAACCGAGAAACTCTCTTCTTCTTTATGAAATGTAGGATCCCCTGTCCCTCTCGAGATGTTACTCAAAAAAATAGGTCGAGTGTCGCTCGGCTTTCATCTAATCCAGGGGCCAACCACAGGACATCACACTTTCATAAAATAAGTCGAGTGTCTAGAGGGGGCACACGAAATAAGTGTAGGCCAGGTGTCGACACGGCATCTTACATTTCGGACAGTGGTCATCCGAAAGATGACACGTGTACGTCATATAAACCGAATATCACGTAGGATGTGCACATCATAGGTATAAGCCGAGCGTGGGCCCTCGGCTTATATATACACCGTGCTTCGCCATTAGGATTGGTGCTCGTCGTTCACTGCTGTAAGCGGAGCTGCGCATAAGTTACACTCGGCTTATGACGAAACATCAGCTATGGTTGCATGTATGTTTATTTTAAGTTTTCGGTTATTATTATTATCCCTCCCCCGCCTGGGATAATGACCAATATATATAAGATTAAAACATAGAACCTGTGTTGCAACCTTTTGGAAGCACTACATGTCCGTGTCTGTCTAGCAACTAGTACTAGCTGGAACAAAAAGGACACCACTTTCTGCTCTCATAATGCAAGATTCTGTACAAATGAATTCAGCCCACTGATCAATATTATCTTATCACCGACTTAAACTAGTATACTAAGTATCTGCTATTAACAACAGCCGACGAAACCATTCGATACCACAAACTCTGCCGCTCCATGACATGGAAGGTGAGGTGAGACGCCCAGAGTAGTAAACAAGCCACAACAATTTCATAGACCAACTAATAGAACTAATAAAGTGCCATCACTGGGCCACTAATCAGTAAACCAAACCCGCCCCCTATCATCATCCACTAATCAACAAGTGGCAGCAAAGGCAAAATAAGCACATTATCAGTTTATCACCACACACACAATGCAGAGCAACCATGATTGACCCCCGCTATAAGAAGCGCTCCAAAGCCACTCCCTTTCCTCATCTCTCTCTCGCACACCCATCCATCATCATCTCATCTCCTCTGCCTAACAGGCTAAGCAGCTGAGCTCAAGCAGCGGCAATGGAGGGCAAGGAGGAGGACGTGCGTCTGGGCGCCAACCGGTACTCGGAGCGGCAGCCGATCGGAACGGCAGCGCAGGGCGCGGACGACAAGGACTACAAGGAGCCGCCGCCGGCGCCGCTGTTCGAGGCGGAGGAGCTGACGTCGTGGTCCTTCTACCGCGCGGGGATCGCCGAGTTCCTGGCCACCTTCCTGTTCCTGTACATCAGCGTGCTCACGGTGATGGGCGTGGTGGGCAACCCCTCCGGCTCCAAGTGCGGCACCGTGGGCATCCAGGGCATCGCCTGGAGCTTCGGCGGCATGATCTTCGTGCTCGTCTACTGCACCGCCGGCATCTCCGGCGGCCACATCAACCCCGCCGTCACCTTCGGGCTGTTCCTGGCCAGGAAGCTGTCGCTCACCCGGGCCGTGTTCTACATGGTGATGCAGTGCCTGGGGGCCATCTGCGGCGCCGGGGTGGTGAAGGGGTTCCAGACCACGCTGTACATGGGCAACGGCGGCGGCGCCAACTCGGTGGCGCCGGGGTACACCAAGGGCGACGGCCTGGGGGCGGAGATCGTGGGGACCTTCGTGCTCGTGTACACCGTCTTCTCCGCCACCGACGCCAAGCGCAGCGCCAGAGACTCCCACGTCCCCGTAAGTGCACCGGCCTCTCTAACTAGCGCGTGGAACATATCATTTCGTGGATGATGAACAAATTAACTGATGTATGGATGGATTCGGTGCAGATCCTGGCGCCGCTGCCGATCGGGTTCGCGGTGTTCCTGGTGCACCTGGCGACGATCCCCATCACCGGCACCGGCATCAACCCGGCGCGCTCCCTCGGCGCCGCCATCATCTACAACAAGAAGCAGTCGTGGGACGACCACGTAAGAAGAATCACTTAACTAACAAAACTAGGACTATCAGTCACTACTTAGAGACTAATTATTCATGCTTGGGAGGAATTAAGCTTGATGATCATGGTTTTGGGCATGCAGTGGATCTTCTGGGTGGGCCCGTTCACCGGCGCGGCGCTGGCGGCCATCTACCACGTGGTGGTGATCAGGGCCATCCCCTTCAAGAGCCGCGGCTAGCATACTCAATCGGCCATGGAACGGATGGAATCCTATCGTTCATCGACCATCGTTTGTGCTGATCGTTGCTCCTGCGTGAGTACTCCTGTAACTATCGGTCTGCCGTACTGTTCCTGAGCGAGCGAGCGTGTGTGTCCTTCAGTCGGTGTGTCAGCGTTACAAGTGTGGTGCACTTCTTCACCGCGCCTACCCAAAATGTGCAAATTTCGGTACTTGTGGTTCCCTCTCTTTTGTAAGCAAAATGCGTGTATAAAATAACAAGGAATGAAGATCGAATTAACGATCGATCTTCAACTGGAGTGCTATTACATCGATACTTGTTCCGTTCCAAAACATTTGGGATTTCTGGGTTTGTACTAAGTCAAACTTGTTTAAGTTTGACTAACTTTACAAAAAATGCTAATATCTACACCATTAAATATATGTTATAATGACACTGATTAAGCTAATTTGATGTTGTAGATATTGGAAAGTTTTCTATTAACTTGGTCAGATGTAAAGAAGTTTGACTTAAGACAAACCTAAAACTTCAAGCCTTTTGAAATAAATTAAGTGCATATGTGTGTCATATGAAAATAAAATGTTCTCTATATGTGTGTCATGCTCTGCTTGTCTCTAAGCACTCACGCGAGATGGAGCTGGGCTGACTGGTGGGCTTAACAGGCCAAAATACCAATACTGACGGGCCGAAAATACGGACTGATATCCTATTTGGCGCATAAGCCACCAAATAGTAGCCATTTCGTAGAAAACACGCACCCCCTCGAGCACTACCACGATAAGTAGGCCAACCCATGCAGCTACCTTCACCGGCTTTGGAGTCACCACTTTTTTCTCAGTTTTTATTTTTTATATATGAATATTTTTCAAATTCGCATTTGTTTGTCAAATTTCACAAACTTTTTTTAATTCATGAACTTATAAAATTTCATGTATTGTTTTTAAAGTTCTTCAACTTGTAAAAAATACGACCATTTTCAAAATTCGTAGACTTTTTCTAAAATTCATGGATTTCTCTACAAAAATAAAAAATTATAATCTGGTAAAAAAATTCGCCAATTATTTTTAAAGTTAACAAAAACAGTTTTTTTTTACTTGAGCCAGTTGCTGCTGAAAAAACGAGCAACAAAAACAAGCAAAGAGCATGGGCGGACGATGGAGCAAGTGTTGTAGACGCATTTTGGCTCAACAAGCATTGAATAGTAGCTCCCCACAATGCCGACAAGCCAAAAACCATCCAAACTCCTCAAAAGCGACCTTCGTCTCAAGCTTTCTATCCTCAAGGCTGAACTTCTTCATCGACACACATTGTTTATTCCAAATGTTCTGTCTCTTGAGCTTCGTTCAACAATGCATCAATGTGAAGGGCTTGTCGTCCGTCCTTTGGTACAGTGTGACAGCGCTCTCAGGCTATACAATGATGTGACCATCAAGTGACAACATTGAGTTAACCAATGAATTGACCAACTCGTAGAGCAATCAGAAGCAAAATTTACGTATACATGATTGTCGCGCTCGTTGGACACCTTCTTTCCACTTGTACAATCATATGCAATACTTCATGATGGTGTTTGAAATGGTGTACCACATTGCGAATATGGATCAATTCAAAAAGTGTACGCCGAGTAGTCCTTGTGCTCTTGAAACTAAGAACGTAGATGTTGCCAAAACAGTGTGCCCTTTAGCTTCATGCCTACAAACACCGAACTTGTGGCCAACCATACATCGCACAACAATGCATCCTCCCTCACTGAATACCCCGCCATCGTGTTTTCTTTCATGTTAAACAACGAGAACATCAGAATAAATTCTCAATGGCATTGTGTCGAACACTTATGGAGCATGGTGTGTGTCATGAACGACACCAGCAGGGGGCGGGCGATACCGGGACAACGGCCTGATCCAGGATGCAACAGCGGCGAAGTACAAGGCGCCTGGGCGGCAACCAAAGTGGTATAGAGGTGACGGTGGTCTTGGTGGGTGTGGATATAGAGCAAGGGGAGGGACGGAGTGGGGGGAGGGGAAGAGCTCTGGGGGAGGGCATCTCCACAGACCTTTGACGCATGACGTTGACTGAAAAAAGGTATAAGGGCATCTCCAACATCGACCATCAAACCCGGCCGCATCTGTCCGGACGTACTGTGCCATCCAACACGGGCCTATGTCGGTCAGCAGGGCGGTTTGGACATACTTTCTTCTGCAAACCTGAGACAAACGTGGGGGGGAGGGCTTTGCGGACGTCCGGACCGCTCCCAAGCCCCGTCTGACCGCCCTGGTCAACCAAAACCCCTCTCTCGCCCGCGCGCTTCCCGTTCAAAACAGTCAGTGTCGCATTCGTGCCCTGCTTGATGTGGCCGCTAGTGCAAGAGATAATCTTCGGAATGTTTTACAAGTTGGTTCTTTTAGCTTTGAAGTTCCACCAATTGAACCGAAGAAGGATGACGTTAACTAGTTAAGCCCACCTTCAGAAATCCATTTGCTACATAAATTATTGCAGAGCTTGTGTCGGTCAATTGATACGAGAGGGTCAAGTCGTTTGATATAATACTAGTTACGTACTACTTCCTCTATAAACAAATATAAGAGTGTTTAGATTACTGTTTTAGTGATCTAAACGCTCTTATATTTCTTTACGAAGGGAGTAGTTTTCTTAGGAGTCCAAAGTTAGGCCTCCTTTGGTTGGTTTGTAGGATTTTTATAGGAATTCTATAGGATAGGATTTGCAAAGGAAAAATTCCTTTGAAGTCCTTTGGTTTGTAGGAATGGATTTCTATTCCTATGTATTAGGATAGGAATCAGTCCTTCATGTTTTGAAGGGAAAAAAATTAGACTAGACTCAATGGAAAAAACCTTATCCTATGCACCAAATGGCATCTCTTTCTCTATAGGAATTGACATGCATGTCATCTCACTTCCTATGATTTTTCTTTTCCTATAAAATTCCTATCCTATGAACCAAAGAAGGCCTTAGTTACTATAGGTGATCAGCGTGCCAGATAATTTATGGTTTAATTCCTTGATTTGTTGGGATAAGAAAGAGAGAGAGTCCAAATTAGTTGGGTCTTGTACGCAAGTCGGTTTGCTATGTACACATCGCCTATATAAAAAGGCCAGCTACAGCCGTGTACGGAGGTAGTTGTTTTTGAGATTGATTTTTGTTATCAAGTGTTAATAGACAGAGAAAAAGGTCTCAGGTCCGGGACATCAAGTTGCTGCGTTTTCTGCGACCCTTTGTGATGGATCGTATGCTGTTGTGTTTGAGTTTGATCATTGTCAATCTTGCCACAGATTACTTTCTGTTCTTGTTAAATAATAGCAAGGGCAGAATCTCTTTCTACCTCGATCGTTTACGACAACAGTACTGTGAAAGATCGGGCCAAACCTCGCACGATTCAGCATCTCGCTAGTCGGTGCTCCATCACTCATAGAGCGGGCGTGCAGGCTGAGAGAGTGCCCCCATGCGCGCTTCCCAGCGCAGGCGACTGCTCCGCATTCAAACGACATAACGGCCAGCCGGCCGTCTATCTGCCACCCACATTAATGTCGAGGTCGCCGAGGCAGCTACTCCGACGACACCCATTTGTCACTTTGCTGCCCGCCATTAGTATATAAATTGCTGCCCCGGCCATAGTCGCGGTCGTCCGCCTCCGATCCTTTCTCCTCTCCGCACCACTCCCACCATGGCTTCTCGCGCTCCAAAACTCTCTCTGACGGGATGACGATGAACCAACAGAAGGAGATGGCCGTCATAGCTTCCGGTTGGCTAGCCGGCAGGCACCGGAGGATGATGACGTACCAATGGAGGACGCGAAAGACGACGAGCCGACCCCATCCTTCTCGTCCGCACCACCCTTGCCGGCACATTGCAGCAGACCATCGGTGAGGCCCGTGCCCATTGCATGCACATGGTGCGGGAGGACCAGCAGGAGCATTTTCGGGAGCCACAAGCCGACGCCGCCTACAACCGTCACCTCCTCCAAGAGCACCAGCAGGTGGGGAAGCAGCTCGCCGCTGGTAGGGCGATCGCGCAGGAAGCGGACCTGCCGGAGTAGGCGGCGATGCTCGAGTCATACCATTCCGCTCGTCAGATCCGCCTTGACCGATGGCGGTACCGCCAGCGTCAGGCGAAACTGGAGGCCACCTAAAAGGAGTTCGACGAGGCGGCGATCGAGGTGTGGGGCAATACCGACGACGAGGCGGAGGACATCACCGGCTCCACCGAGGCCGCGCAATGCTGCCACGACCATGGAGCCGACACCTCAGCAGGCGCCGCCGGCATCGAGGAAGAGTAGTGCACGGAAGGTCACCGCCACTAGTAGTGCACGGAAGGTCGCTGCCACTTGGGTCCCAAGAAGGCCACCGCTTTTTCCCTCCCATTGAAGTCAAGCTTGGTGGGCTCAACATTGGTGGCCGATTAACCGCTTGGTGGTGACATGAAGGCGGACAACTTCACTTCCCGGGTCTCCAGAGGCGGAGATTATGGAGACGGAGTTGGAGAGTGCCAAGATGGAACTGGGGAAGTGAAGCTTCAGTTCTCGGGGCTCATGGCCGGACAAGGGGAACCTGCGCCTGCGATCATAGATTAGATGTATTGATTATACCTTCAAAGCCAGACGAGCACTGCTAAGTTGATGTAAATATAATGAAATCCGTTATGTTTATATGAAACTTGATCATGTTTATATAATATCCGGCCATGCTTGGACGAATTTCATCCAGTTAGCTAGTTCGCATTATTGTTGAAATGTATGCGGAAAGCGTTGAATGGCGGTCTTTCGTCCGTGTCTGTGGACTGATCCCCTGTTCATGGACGGATGCGAGAGAAAATTTGTTAGAGATGTGTTATGGACCGTATGGTTCTAAGAGCATCTCCAGCTGTTCAGCCCCCCAGGGCGCCGAAAAAGAGCGGCCTAGGGGCGAACCGGCGCTAGGTTGGCCCCTGGGCGCGACCTAGCTCCCAGGCACGCCCCCAGGCGCCGCCCCCTAGCCGTGGAAAATTCAAACATAGTATCATTCCCGCTCACAAAATAGACGCCACAATTCCGGCGATCACACGGCCACAAGTTCAGCGTACAAAAAACAGAAAGGACGTGCGTGCGCATCAGACGGCGAGGTCGGCCTCCGACGTTGGCGTGCGCGGGCTTGGCGGGGTCTCTATGTTGGGCAGTGTCGGCGTGGCTTCTGTGCTGCGGGTGTTCTCGGCGGCATCATCAGTCGGGCTTGGCGGTGTGGGCGGCGTGGGCGGCATCATCGATGGAAGCTGGTTCAGGATGAGGCCCCGCTTCGCCAAGTACCACGCCTTGACCGCCTCGTCGTTGCTCTGGAGCATGTCTGCCTCGCCCGGCAGGAAAGCCATGTTGGTGTTTCTCTTCTTCGCGACGATGTTGGTCCGAAGTAGGTCGAGCTTGATGGCGCTGCTCGACATCAACGCCGACCACCGCGCCTCGGTCTTCTCTTCACGAAGGGCGGCCCAGGCCTGTGTGTCGGCGATGCAGTGCTCGATGGACTCCTGCGTGAAGAAAATATGCCCTAGAGGCAATAATAAAGTTATTGTTTATTTCCTTATTTCATGATAAATGTTTATTATTCATGCTAGAATTGTATTAACCGGAAACATAATACATGTGTGAATACATAGACAAACAGAGTGTCACTAGTATGCCTCTACTTGACTAGCTCGTTGATCAAAGATGGTTAAGTTTCCTAACCATAGACATGAGTTGTCATTTGATTAACGGGATCACATCATTAGGAGAATGATGTGATTGACTTGACCCATTCCGTTAGCTTAGCACTTAATCGTTTAGTTTGTTGCTATTGCTTTCTTCTGACTTATACATGTTCCTATGACTATGAGATTATGCAACTCCCGTTTACCGGAGGAACACTTTGTGTGCTACCAAACGTCACAACATAACTGGGTGATTATAAAGGTGCTCTACAGGTGTCTCCAAAGGTACTTGTTGGGTTGGCGTATTTCGAGATTAGGATTTGTCACTCCGATTGTCGGAGAGGTATCTCTGGGCCCACTCGGTAATGCACATCACTATAAGCCTTGCAAGCATTGCAACTAATGAGTTAGTTGCGAGATGATGTATTACGGAACGAGTAAAGAGACTTGCCGGTAACGAGATTGAACTAGGTATTTGTTGGGGAACGCAGTAATTTCAAAAAAATTCCTACGCACACGCAAGATCATGGTGATGCATAGCAACGAGAGGGGAGAGTGCTGTCTACGTACCCACGCAAACTGACTGCGGAAGCGTTGACACAACGTAGAGGAAGTAGTCGTACGTCTTCACGATCCAACCGATCAAGCACCGAAACTACGGCACCTCCGAGTTCGAGCACACGTTCAGCTCGATGACGATCCCCGGACTACGATCCAACAAAGTGTCGGGGAAGAGTTCCGTCAGCACGACGGCATGGTGACGATCTTGATGTACTACAGCAGCAGGGCTTCGCCTAAACTCCGCTACAGTATTATCGAGGACTATGGTGGCTGGGGGCACCGCACACGGCTAAGGAATAGATCACGTGGATCAACTTGTGTGTTTCTGGGGTGCCTCTGCCTCAGTATATAAAGGACCAAAGGGGGGAGGCTGGCCGGCCACATAGGGCGCGCCAGGAGAGTCCTACTCCCTCTGGGAGTAGGATTCCCCCCCCCCAATCCTAGTTGGAATAGGACTCCTTGAGGGGGGAAAGAGAGAGAGGGGGACGGCCACCTCTCCTAGTCCTAATAGGACTAGGGGAAGGGGGGAGGCGCACAGCCACCTTCGGCTGCCCCTTTCTCCTTTTCACTAAAGCCCACTAAGGCCCATATAGCTCCCGGGGGATTCCGGTAACCTCCCGATACTCCGGTAAAATCCCGATTTCACCCGGAACACTTTCGATGTCCAAATATAGGCTTCCAATATATCAATCTTTATGTCTCGACCATTTCGAGACTCCTCGTCATGTCCGTGATCACATCCGGGACTCCGAACAACCTTCGGTACATCAAAATGCATAAACTCATAATATAACTGTCATCGTAACCTTAAGCGTGCGGACCCTACGGGTTCGAGAACAATGTAGACATGACCGAGACACGTCTCCGGTCAATAACCAATAGCGGGACCTGGATGCCCATATTGGCTCCTACATATTCTACGAAAATCTTTATCGGTCAGACCGCATAACAACATACGTTGTTCCCTTTGTCATCGGTATGTTACTTGCCCGAGATTCGATCGTCGGTATCCAATACCTAGTTCAATCTCGTTACCGGCAAGTCTCTTTACTCGTTCCGTAATACATCATCTCGCAACTAACATATTAGTTACAATGCTTGCAAGGCTTATGTGATGTGCATTACCGAGAGGGCCCAGAGATACCTCTCCGATAATCGGAGTGACAAATCATAATCTCGAAATACGCCAACCCAACATCTACCTTTGGAGACACTTGTAATGCTCCTTTATAATCACCCAGTTACGTTGTGACGTTTGGTAGCACCCAAAGTGTTCCTCCGGCAAACGGGAGTTGCATAATCTCATAGTCATAGGAACATGTATAAGTCATGAAGAAAGCAATAGCAACATACTAAATGATCGGGTGCTAAGCTAACGGAATGGGTCATGTCAATCAGATCATTCATCTAATGATGTGATCCCGTTAATCAAATAACAACTCTTTGTTCATGGTTAGGAAACATAACCATCTTTGATTAACGAGCTAGTCAAGTAGAGGCATACTAGTGACACTCTGTTTGTCTATGTATTCACACATGTATTATGTTTCCGGTTAATACAATTCTAGCATGAATAATAAACATTTATCATGAAAGAAGGAAATAAATAATAACTTTATTATTGCCTCTAGGGCATATTTCCTTCAGTCTCCCACTTGCACTAGAGTCAATAATCTAGTTCACATCGCCATGTGATTTAACAGCAATAGTTCACATCACCATGTGATTAGTTCACATCTCCATGCGACTAACACCCAAAGGGTTTACTAGATTCAATAATCTAGTTCACATCGCTATGTGATTAAGACCCAAAAAGTGATCATGTTTTGCTTGTGAGAGAAGTTTAGTCAACGGTCTGCCACATTCAGATCCACATGTATTTTACAAATTTCTATGTCAACAATGATCTGCATGGAGCTACTCTAGCTAATTGCTCCCACTTTCAATATGTATCTAGACCGAGACTTAGAGTCATCTAGATTAGTGTCAAAACTTGCATCGACGTAACCCTTTACGATGAACCTTTTGTCACCTCCGTAATCGAGAAACATATCCTTATTCCATTAAGGATAATTTTGACCGTTGTCCATTGATCTACTCCTAGATCACTATTGTACTCCCTCTCTTAACACAGTGTATGGTATACAATAGATCTGGTACACAGCATGGCATACTTTATAGAACCTATGACTGAGGCATAGGGAATGACTTTCATTCTCTTTCTATCTTCTGCCGTGGTCGGGCTTTGAGTCTTACTCAACTTCACACCTTGTAACACAGGCAAGAACTCTTTCTTTGACTGCTCCATTTTGAACTACTTCAAAATCTTGTCAAGGTTTGTACTTATTGAAAAACCTTATCAAGCGTCTTGATCTATCTCTATAGATCTTGATGCTCAATATGTAAGCAGCTTCACCGAAGTCTTTCTTGAAAAACTCCTTTCAAACACTCCTTTATGCTTTGCAGAATAATTCTACATTATTTCCGATCAACAATATGTCATTCACATATACTTATCAGAAATGTTGTAGTGCTCCCACTCACTTTCTTGTAAATACAGGCTTCACCGCAAGTCTGTATAAAACTATATGCTTTGATCAACTTATCAAAGCGTATATTCCAACTCCGAGATGCTTGCACCAGTCCATAGATGGATCGCTGGAGCTTGCACATTTTGTTAGCACCTTTCGGATTGACAAAACCTTCTGGTTGCATCATATACAACTCTTCTTTAATAAATCCATTAAGGAATGCAGTTTTGTTTATCCATTTGCCAGATTTCATAAAATGCGGCAATTACTAACATGATTCGGACAGACTCAAGCATAGATACGAGTGAGAAGCTCTCATCGTAGTCAACACCTTGAACTTGTCGAAAACCTTTTGCGACAATTCTAGCTTTGTAGATAGTAACACTACTATCAGCGTCCGTCTTCCTCTTGAAGATCCATTTATTCTCAATTGCTTGCCGATCATCGGGCAAGTCAACCAAAGTCCAAACTTTGTTCTCATACATGGATCATATCTCAGATTTCATGGCCTCTAACCATTTGGCGGAATCTGGGCTCATCATCGCTTCCTCATAGTTCGTAGGTTCGTCATGGTCAAGTAACATGACCTCCAGAACAGGATTACCGTACCACTCTGGTGCGGATCTCACTCTGGTTTACCTACGAGATTCGGTAGTAACTTGATCTGAAGTTACATGATCATCATCATTAGCTTCCTCACTAATTGGTGTAGTAGTCACAAGAACAAATTTTTGTGATGAACTACTTTCCAATAAGGGAGAAGGTACAATTACCTTATCAAGTTTTCTACTTTCTTCCCACTCACTTCTTTCGAGAGAAACTCCTTCTCTAGAAAGTTTCCGAATTTAGCAACAAAAGTCTTGACTTCGGATCTGTGATAGAAGGTGTATCCAATAGTTTCCTTTGGATATCCTATGAAGACACAGTTCTCCGATTTGGGTTTGAGCTTATCAGGTTGAAACTTTTTCACATCAGCATTGCAACCTCAAACTTTAAGAAACGACAGCTTAGGTTTCTTGCAAACCATAGTTCATACGGTGTCGTCTCAACGGATTTAGATGGTACCCTATTTAACATGAATGCAGCTGTCTCTAATGCATAACCCCAAAACGATAGTGGTAGATCTGTAAGATACATCATAGATCGCACCATATCTAATAAAGTACGGTTATGACGTTCGGACACACCATTATGCTGTGGTGATCCAGGTGGCATGAGTTTGTGAAACTATTCCACATCGTTTTAATTGAAGACCAAACTCGTAACTCAAATATTCGTCTCCGCGATCAGATCGTAGAAACTTTTATTTTCTTGTCATGATGATTTTCCACTTCACTCTGAAATTCTTTGAACTTTTCAAATGTTTCAGACTTATGTTTCATCAAGTAGATATACCCATATCTGCTCAAATCATCTGTGAAGGTCAGAAAATAATGATACCCGCTGCAAGCCTTAATATTCATCAGACCACATGCATCAGTATGTATGATTTCCAACAAATCTGTTGCTTGCTTCATTGTTCCGGAGAACAGCGTTTTAGTCATCTTGCCCATGAAGCATGGTTCGCAAGCATCAAGTGATCCATAATCAAGTGATTCCAAAAACCCATCAACATGAAGTTTCTTCATGTGCTTTACACCAATATGACTTAAACGGCAGTGCCACAAATAAGTTGCACTTATCATTATTAACTTTGCATCTTTTGGTTTCAACATTATGAATATGTGTGTTACTACTATCGAGATCCAACGAACTATTTTCATTGGGTGTGTAACCATATAAGGTTTTATTCATGTAAACAGAACAACAATTTATTCTCTTACTTAAATGAATAACCGTATTACAATAAACATGATCAAATCATATTCATACTCAACGCAAACACCAAATAACACTTATTCAGGTTCAACACTAATCCCGAAAGTATAGGGAGTGTGTGATGATGATCATATCAATCTTGGAACCACTTCCAACACACATCGTCACTTCACGCTTAACTAGTCTCTGTTTATTCTGCAACTCTCGTTTCGAGTTACTAATCTTAGCAACTGAACTAGTATCAAATACTGAGGGGTTGCTATAAACACTAGTAAAGTACACATCAATAACATGTATATCAAATATACTTATGTTCACTTTGCCATCCTTCTTATCTGCCAATCACTTGGGGTAGTTCTGCTTCCAGTGACCAGTCCCTTTGCAATAGAAACACTTAGTCTCAGGCTTAGGACCAGACTTGGGATTCTTCACTTGAGCAGCAACTTGCTTGCCGTTCTTCTTGAAGTTCCTTTTCTTCCCTCTGCCCTTTTCTTGAAACTAGTGGTCTTGTCTACCATCAACACTTGATGTTTTTCTCGATTTCTACCTTCGTCAATTTCCGCATTACGAAGAGCTTGGGAATCGTTTCCGTTATCCTTTGCATATCATAGTTTATCACGAAGTTTCTACTAACTAGGTGATGGTGACTAGAGAATTCTGTCAATCACTATCTTATCTGGAAGATTAACTCCCACTTGATTCAAGCGATTGTAGTACCCAGACAATCTAAGCACATGCTCACTAGTTGAGCGATTCTCCTCCATCTTTTTAGCTATAGAACTTGTTGGAGACTTCATATCTCTCAACTCGGGTATTTGCTTGAAATATTAACTTCAACTCCTGGAACATCTCATATGGTCCATGACGTTCAAAACGTCTATGAAGTCCCGATTCTAAGCTGTTAAGCATGGTGCACTAAACTATCAATTAGTCATCATATTGACCTAGCCAAACGTTCATAACGTCTGCATCTGCTCCTGCAATAGGTCCGTCACCTAGCGGTGCATCAAGGACATAATTCTTCTGTGTAGCAATGAGGATAAACCTCAGATCACTGATCCAATCCGCATCATTGCTACTAACATCTTTCAACACAATTTTTCTCTAGGAACATATCAAAATAAACATATGAAAGCAACAACGCAAGCTATTTATCTACAACATAATTTGCAAAATACTACCAGGACTAAGTTCATGATAAATTTAAGTTCAATTAATCATATTACTTAAGAACTCCCACTTAGATAGACATCCCTCTAATCCTCTAAGTGATTACGTGATCCAAATCAACTAAACCATGTCCGATCATCACGTGAGATGGAGTAGTTTCATTGGTGAACATCATTATGTTGATCATATCTACTATATGATTCACGCTCGACCTTTCGGTCTCCGTGTTCCGAGGCCATATTTGTATATGCTTGGCTCGTCAAGTATAACCTGAGTATTCCGCGTGTTCAACTGTTTTGCACCCGTTGTATTTGAACGTAGAACCTATCACACCCGATCATCACGTGGTGTCTCGGCACGAAGAACTTTCGCAACGGTGCATACTCAGGGAGAACACTTCTTGATAATTAGTGAGAGATCATCTTAAAATGCTACCATCAAACTAAGCAAAAATAAGATGTATAAAAGATAAACATCATATGCAATCAAAATATGACATGATATGGCCATCATCATCTTGCTTCTTTGATCTCCATCTCCAAAGTACTGTCATGATCTATATCGTCACCGGCATGACACCATGATCTCCATCATCTTGATCTATATCAATGTGTCGTCACGTGGTCGTCTCGCCAACAATTGCTCTTGCAACTATTGCTATCGCATAGCGATAAAGTAAAGCAATTATTGGACGTTTGCATCTTATGCAATAGAGAGACAACCATAAGGATTTTGCCAGTTACTAATAACTCCAACAAAACATGATCATCTCATACAAAAACTTATATCTCATCACGTCTTGACCATATCACATCACAACATGCCCTGCAAAAACAAGTTAGACGTCCTCTATTTTGTTGTTGCAAGTTTTACGTGGCTGCTACGGGCTTAAGCAAGAACCAATCTCACCTACGCATCAAAACCAAAACGATAGTTTGTCAAATAGACTCCGTTTTAACCTTCGCAAGGATCGGGCGTAGCCATACTTGGTTCAACTAAAGTTGGAGAGACAGTCGCCCGCAAGCCACCTATGTGCAAAGCACGTCGGGGGAACCGGTCTCGCGTAAGCGTACGCGTAATGTTGGTCCGGGCCGCTTCGTCCAACAATACCGCCAAACCAAAGTATGACATGCTGGTAAGCAGTATGACTTATATCGCCCACAACTCATTTGTGTTCTACTCGTGCATATAACATCAACATATAAAACCTAGGCTCGGATGCCACTGTTGGGGAACGCAGTAATTTCAAAAAAATTCCTACGCACACGCAAGATCATGGTGATGCATAGCAACGAGAGGGAAGAGTGCTGTCTACGTACCCACGCAGACCGACTGCGGAAGCATTGACACAACATAGAGGAAGTAGTCGTACGTCTTCATGATCCAACCGATCAAGCACCGAAACTACGGCACCTCCGAGTTCGAGCACAGTTCAGCTCGATGACGATCCCCGGACTCCGATCCAGCAAAGTGTCGGGGAAGAGTTCCGTCAGCACGACGGCGTGGTGATGATCTTGATGTACTACAGCAGCAGGGCTTCGCCTAAACTCCGCTACAGTATTATCGAGGACTATGGTGGCTGGAGGCACCGCACACGGCTAAGGAATAGATCACGTGGATCAACTTGTGTGTTTCTGGGGTGCCTCTGCCTCAGTATATAAAGGACCAAAGGGGGGGAGGCTGGCCGGCCACATAGGGCGCGCCAGGAGAGTCCTACTCCCTCTGGGAGTAGGATTCCCCCCCTCCCAATCCTAGTTGGAATAGGACTCCTTGAGGGGGGAAAGAGAGAGAGGGGGCCGGCCACCTCTCCTAGTCCTCATAGGACAAGGGGAAGGGGGGAGGCGCACAGCCACCTTGGGCTGCCCCTTTCTCCTTTTCACTAAAGCCCACTAAGGCCCATATAGCTCCCAGGGGGGTCCGGTAACCTCCCGGTACTCCGGTAAAATCCCGATTTCACCCGGAACACTTCCGATGTCCAAATATAGGCTTCCAATATATCAATCTTTATGTCTCGACCATTTCGAGACTCCTCGTCATGTCCGTGATCACATCCGGGACTCCGAACAACCTTCGGTACATCAAAATGCATAAACTCATAATATAACTGTCATCGTAACCTTAAGCGTGCGGACCCTACGGGTTCGAGAACAATGTAGACATGACCGAGACACGTCTCCGGTCAATAACCAATAGTGGGACCTGGATGCCCATATTGGCTCCTACATATTCTACGAAGATCTTTATCGGTCAGACCGCATAACAACATACGTTGTTCCCTTTGTCATCGGTATGTTACTTGCCCGAGATTCGATCGTCGGTATCCAATACCTAGTTCAATCTCGTTACCGGCAAGTCTCTTTACTCATTCCGTAATACATCATCTCGCAACTAACATATTAGTTCCAATGCTTGCAAGGCTTATGTGATGTGCATTACCGAGAGGGCCCAGAGACACCTCTCCGACAATCGGAGTGACAAATCCTAATCTCGAAATACGCCAACCCAACATCTACCTTTGGAGACACCTGTAATGCTCCTTTATAATCACCCAGTTACGTTGTGAGTTTGGTAGCACCCAAAGTGTTCCTCCGGCAAACGGGAGTTGCATAATCTCATAGTCATAGGAACATGTATAAGTCATGAAGAAAGCAATAGCAACATACTAAACGATCGGGTGCTAAGCTAACGGAATGGGTCATGTCAATCAGATCATTCATCTAATGATGTGATCCCGTTAATCAAATAACAACTCTTTGTTCATGGTTAGGAAACATAACCATCTTTGATTAACGAGCTAGTCAAGTAGAGGCATACTAGTGACACTCTGTTTGTCTATGTATTCACACATGTATTATGTTTCCGGTTAATACAATTCTAGCATGAATAATAAACATTTATCATGAAAGAAGGAAATAAATAATAACTTTATTATTTCCTCTAGAGCATATTTCCTTCAGTATTGAGATACCGACGATCGAATCTCAGGCAAGTAACATACCGATGATAAAGGGAATAACGTATGTTGTTATGCGGTCTGACCAATAAAGATCTTTGTAGAGTATGTAGGAGCCAATATGGGCATCCAGGTTCCGCTATTGGTTATTGACAAGAGAGGTGTCTCGGTCATGTCTACATAGTTCTCGAACCCGTAGGGTCCGCACGCTTAACGTTCATTGATGATATAGTACTATGTGTTATGTATGTTGGTGACCGAATGTTGTTCGGAGTTTTGGATGAGATCACAGATATGACGAGGAACTCCGGAATGGTCCGGAAGTAAAGATTGATATGTGGATAGTAGTGTTTGATCTCCGGAAGGGTTCCAGAATTCACCGGAAGGGGTTCCGGATGTTTCCCGAAATGTTTGGGCACGAGAACACTTTATCTGGGCCAAAGGGGAAAGCCCACGAGGCTTTTGGAAAGTGCAAAAGAAAGTTTTGCGGAGGCTAGAGGCTAGACGCCAGGAACCCTGACGTCTAGGGGGTAGACACCGGGAACCCTGGCGTCTAGCCCTGGAGTCCGAGAAGGACTCTTGCCTTTCGGGTGAAACCGACTTTGAGGAGGCTTTTACTCCAAGTTTCGCCCCCAGGGCTCAACATATAAATAGAGGGGTACGGCTAGCACCAAAGAGAGATCAAGAAACACCAAGCCGTGTGCCGGCAACCCCGTCTCCTCTAGTTTATCCTCCGTCATAGTTTTCATAGTGTTTAGGCGAAGCCCTGCGAAGATTGTTCTTCACCAACACCGTCACCACGCCGTCGTGCTGCCGGAACTCATCTACTACTTCGCCCCTCTTGCTGGATCGAGAAGGCGAGGACGTTACTGAGCCGAACGTGTGCAGAACTCGGAGGTTCCATGGTTTCGGTGCTTGGATCGGTCGGGTCGTGAAGACGTACGACTACATCAACCGCGTTGATATAATGCTTCCGCGAACGGTCTACGAGGGTACATAGAGAACACTCTCCCCTCTCGTTGCTATGCATCACCATGATCCTGCGTGTGCGTAGGAAATTTTTGAAATTACTATGTTCCCCAACAGTGGCATCCGAGCCTAGGTTTTATGCGTTGATGTTGTGCACGAGTAGAACACAAGTGAGTTGTGGGCGATATAAGTCATACTGCTTACCAGCATGTCATACTTTGGTTCGGCGGTATTGTTGGATGAAGCGGCCCGGACCGACATTACGCGTAAGCTTACGCGAGACTAGTTCTACCGACGTGCTTTGCACACAGGTGGCTGGCGGGTGTCAGTTTCTCCAACTTTAGTTGAACCGAGTGTGGCTACGCCCGGTCCTTGCGAAGGTTAAAATAGCACCAACTTGACAAACTATTGTTGTGGTTTTGATGCGTAGGTAAGAACGGTTCTTGCTAAGCCCAGTAGCAGCCACGTAAAACTTGTAACAACAAAGTAGAGGACGTCTAACTTGTTTTTGCAGGGCATGTTGTGATGTGATATGGTCAAGACATGATGCTAAATTTTATTGTATGAGATGATCATGTTTTGTAACCGAGTTATCGGCAACTGGCAGGAGCCATATGGTTGTCGCTTTATTGTATGCAATGCAATTGCGCTGTAATGCTTTACTTTATCACTAAACGGTAGTGATAGTCGTGGAAGCATAAGATTGGCGAGACGACAACGATGCTACGATGGTGATCAAGGTGTCGCGCCGGTGACGATGGTGATCATGACGGTGCTTCGGAGATGGACATCATAAGCACAAGATGATGATGGCCATATCATATCACTTATATTGATTGCATGTGATGTTTATCTTTTATGCATCTTATATTGCTTTGATTGACGGTAGCATTATAAGATGATCTCTCACTAAATTTCAAGATAGAAGTGTTCTCCCTGAGTATGCATCGTCGCCAAAGTACGTCGTGCCCAGACACCACATGATGATCGGGTGTGATAAGCTCTACGTCCACCTACAACGGGTGCAAGCCAGTTTTGCACACGCAGAATACTCAGGTTAAACTTGACGAGCCTAGCATATGCAGATATGGCCTCGGAACACTGAGACCGAAAGGTCGAGCGTGAATCATATAGTAGATATGATCAACATATTGATGTTCACCATTGAAAGCTACTCCATTTCACGTGATGATCGGTTATGGTTTAGTTGATTTGGATCACGTGATCACTTAGAATATTAGAGGGATGTCTTTCTAAGTGGGAGTTCTTAAGTAATATGATTAATTGAACTTTAATTTATCATGAACTTAGTCCTGGTAGTATTAGTGTTGGAAATATGCCCTAGAGGCAATAATAAAAGCATTATTATTATATTTCCTTGTTCATGATAATTGTCTTTATTCATGCTATAATTGTGTTATCCGGAAATCGTAATACATGTGTGAATAACAGACATCAACATGTCCCTAGTGAGCCTCTAGTTGACTAGCTCGTTGATCAACAGATAGTCATGGTTTCCTGACTATGGACACTGGATGTCATTGATAACGAGATCACATCATTAGGAGAATGATGTGATGGACAAGACCCAATCCTAAACATAGCACAAGATCGTATAGTTCGTTTGCTAGTGTTTTGCAATGTCAAAGTATCTTTTCCTTAGACCATGAGATCGTGTAACTCCCGGATACCGTAGGAGTGCTTTGGGTATGCCAAACGTCACAACGTAACTGGGTGACTATAAAGGTAGACTACGGGTATCTCCGAAAGTGTCTGTTGGGTGACATGGATCAAGACTGGGATTTGTCACTCTGTATGACGGAGAGGTATCACTGGGCCCACTCGGTAATGCATCATCATAATGAGCTCAGAGTGACCAAGTGTCTGGTCACGGGATCATGCATTACGGTACGAGTAAAGTGACTTGCCGGTAACGAGATTGAACGAGGTATTGGGATACCGACGATCGAATCTCGGGCAAGTAACATATCGATAGACAAAGGGAATAGCGTACGGGGTTGATAGAATCCTCGACATCGTGGTTCATCCGATGAGATCATCGTGGAGAATGTGGGAGCCAGCATGGGTATCCAGATCCCGCTGTTGGTTATTGACCGGAGAGTCGTCTCGGTCATGTCTGCTTGTCTCCCGAACCCGTAGGGTCTACACACTTAAGGTTCAGTTATGCTAGGGTTGTAGGGATATGTATATGCAGTAACCCGAATGTTGTTCGGAGTCCCGGATGAGATCCCGGACGTCACGAGGAGTTCCGGAATGGTCCGGAGGTAAAGATTTATATATGGGAAGTCCTGTTTCGGGCATCGGGACAAGTTTCGGGGTTATCGGTATTGTACCGGGACCACCGGAAGGGTCCCGGGGGTCCACCGGGTGGGTCCACCTGTCCCGGGGGGCCACATGGGCTGTAGGGGGTGCGCCTTGGCCTAATGGGCCAAGGGCACCAGCCCCACATAGGCCCATGCGCCTAGGGTTTGAAGGGGGAAGAGTCCTAGGAGGGGAAGGCACCTCCTAGGTGCCTTGGGGGGGAGGGAAACCCCCCTTGGCCGCCGCACCCCCTAGGAGATTGGATCTCCTAGGGCCGGCCACCCCCCCTTGGCCCTCCTATATATAGTGGGGGAGAGGAGGGACTTCACACCTGAACGCCTTGGCCTTAGGTTGCCTCCTTCTCCCTCTCCAACACCTCCTCCACCTCCATAGTGCTTAGCGAAGCTCTGCCGGAGTACTGCAGCTCCATCAACACCACGCCGTCGTGCTGCTGCTGGTGCCATCTCCCTCAACCTCTCCTCCCTCCCTTGCTGTATCAAGAAGGAGGAGACGTGGCTGTTCCGTACGTGTGTTGAACGCGGAGGTGCCGTCCGTTCGGCGCTGGTCATCGGTGATTTGGATCACGTCGAGTACGACTACATCATCACCGTTCTTTTGAACGCTTCCGCTCGCGATCTACAAAGGTATGTAGATGCATCTAATCACTCGTTGCTAGATGAACTCCTAGATGATCTTGGTGAAACGAGTAGGAAAATTTTTGTTTTCTGCAACGTTCCCCAACAGTGGCATCATGAGCTAGGTCTATGCGTAGTTCTTCTTGCGCGAGTAGAACACAATTTGTTGTGGGCGTAGATTTGTCAACTCTCTTGCCGTTACTAGTCCTTTCTTTCTTCAGCGGTATTGTGGGATGAAGCGGCCCAGACCAACCTTACACGTACGCTTACGTGAGACCGGTTCCACCGACTAACATGCACTAGTTGCATAAGGTGGCTAGCGGGTGTCTGTCTCTCCTACTTTAGTTGGAGCGGAATCGATGAACAGGGTCCTTATGAAGGGTAAATAGAAGTTGACAAATCACGTTGTGGCTTTAACGTAGGTAAGAAAACGTTCTTGCTAGAACCCTAATTCAGCCACATAAAACTTGCAACAACAATTAGAGGACGTCTAACTTGTTTTTGCAGCAAGTGGTTTGTGATATGATATGGCCAAAGTTGTGATGAATGATGAATGATCTATATGTGATGTATGAGATGTTCATGCTATTGTAATAGGAATCACGACTTGCATGTCGATGAGTATGACAACCGGCAGGAGCCATAGGAGTTGTCTTTATTCTTTTATATGACCTGCGTGTCATCAAGAAACGCCATGTAAATTACTTTACTTTATTGCTAAACGCGTTAGCCATAGTAGTAGAAGTAATAGTTGGCGAGCAACTTCATGGAGACACGATGATGGAGATCATGATGATGGAGATCATGGTGTCAAGCCGGTGACAAGATGATCATGGAGCCCCAAGATGGAGATCAAAGGAGCTATGTGATATTGGCCATATCATGTCACGTTTATTATTTGATTGCATGTGATGTTTATCATGTTTTGCATCTTGTTTACTTAGAACGACGGTAGTAAATAAGATGATCCCTCACAATAAATTCAAGAAGTGTTCCCCCTAACTGTGCACCGTTGCGACAGTTCGCTGTTTCAAAACACCACGTGATGATCGGGTGTTTTATTCAGACGTTCACATACAACGGGTGTAAGACAGATTTACACATGCAAACACTTAGGTTGACTTGACGAGCCTAGCATGTACAGACATGGCCTCGGAACACAGCAGACCGAAAGGTCGAGCATGAGTCGTATAGAAGATACGATCAACATGAAGATGTTCACCGATGTTGACTAGTCCGTCTCACGTGATGATCGGACACGGTCTAGTTTAACTCGGATCATGTAATACTTAGATGACTAGAGGGATGTCTAATCTAAGTGGGAGTTCACTAATAATTTGATTAGTTGAACTTAATTATCATGAACTTAGTCTAAAAAAATCTTTGCAATATGTCTTGTAGATCAAATGGCCAACGTAGTCCTCAACTTCAACGCGTTCCTAGAGAAAACTAAGCTGAAAGACGATGGCAGCAACTATACGGACTGGGTCCGGAACCTGAGGATCATCCTCATAGCTGCCAAGAAAGATTATGTCCTACAAGCACCACTTGGTGACGCACCCGTTCTCCCTGCAGAACAAGATGTTATGAACGCTTGGCAGGCACGTTTCAATGACTACTCCCTCGTTCAGTGCGGCATGCTTTACAGCCTAGAGTCGGGGCTCCGAAAGCGTTTTGAGAGACATGGAGCATATGAGATGTTCGAAGAGCTGAAAATGGTTTTCCAAGCTCATGCCCGGGTCGAGAGATATGAAGTCTCCGACAAATTCTTCAGCTGTAAGATGGAGGAAAACAGTTCTGTCAGTGAGCACATACTCACTATGTCTGGGTTGCATAACCGCTTGACTCAGCTGGGAGTTAATCTCCCGGATGATGCGGTCATTGACAGAATCCTCCAGTCGCTTCCACCAAGCTACAAGAGCTTTGTGATGAACTTCAATATGCAGGGGATGGAAAAGACCATTCCTGAAGTATTTGCTATGCTGAAATCAGCAAAGGTAGAAGTCAGGAAGGAACATCAAGTGTTGATGGTCAATAAAACCACTAAGTTCAAGAAAGGCAAGGGTAAAAAGAACTTCAAGAAGGGCGGCAAGGAGGTTGCCGCGCCCGGCAAGCAAGCTGCCGGGAAGAAGCCAAAGAATGGACCCAAGCCCGAGACTGAGTGCTTTTATTGCAAGGGAAACGGTCACTGGAAGCGGAACTGCCCTAAGTACTTAGCGGATAAGAAGGTCGGCAAAACAAAAGGTATATGTGATATACATGTAATTGATGTGTACCTTACTAGTGCCCGTAGTGGCTCCTGGGTATTTGATACCGGTGCAGTTGCTCACATTTGTAACTCAAAGCAGGGGCTACGGAATAAGCGGAAACTGGCAAAGGACGAGGTGACGATGCGCGTCGGGAATGGTTCCAAGGTCAATGTGATCACCGTCGGCACGCTGCCTCTGCATCTCCCTTCGGGATTAGTTTTAAACCTTAATAATTGTTATTTAGTGCCAGCTTTGAGCATGAACATTGTATCGGGATCTCGTTTAATTCGAGATGGCTACTCTTTTAAATCTGAGAATAATGGTTGTTCCATTTTTATGAGAGATATGTTTTATGGTCATGCTCCTATGGTGAATAGTTTATTCTTTATGAATCTCGAACGTGATGCTACACATGTTCATAAGTGAGTACCAAAAGAAGTAAGGTTGATAATGATAGTCCCACATACTTGTGGCACTGCCGCCTTGGTCACATAGGTGTCAAACGCATGAAGAAGCTCCATGCTGATGGACTTTTAGAGTCTCTTGATTATGAATCATTTGACACGTGCGAACCATGCCTTATGGGTAAAATGACCAAGACTCCGTTCTCAGGAACAATGGAGCGAGCAACCGACTTATTGGAAATCATACATATTGATGTGTGCGGTCCAATGAGTGTTGAGGCTCGCGGTGGCTATCGTTATGTTCTCACCCTCACTGATGATTTAAGTAGGTATGGGTATATCTACTTAATGAAACACAAGTCTGAAACCTTTGAAAAGTTCAAGGAATTTCAGAGTGAGGTTGAAAATCAACGTGACAGGAAAATCAAGTTTCTACGATCAGATCGTGGAGGAGAATACTTGAGTCACGAGTTTGGGGCACACTTAAGAAAATGTGGAATAGTTTCACAACTCACGCCGCCTGGAACACCTCAGCGTAATGGTGTGTCCGAACGTCGTAATCGCACTCTGTTAGATATGGTGCGATCTATGATGTCTCTTACCGATTTACCGCTTTCTTTTTGGGGCTATGCTTTAGAGACTGCCGCATTCACTTTAAATAGGGCTCCGTCGAAATCCGTTGAGACGACACCGTATGAATTATGGTTTGGGAAGAAACCTAAGCTGTCGTTTCTAAAAGTTTGGGGATGCGATGCTTATATCAAGAAACTTCAACCTGAAAAGCTCGAACCCAAGTCGGAAAAATGCGTCTTCATAGGATACCCAAAAGAAACTATTGGGTACACCTTCTACCTCAGATCCGAAGGCAAGATCTTTGTTGCCAAGAATGGGTCCTTTCTGGAGAAAGAGTTTCTCTCGAAAGAAGTAAGTGGGAGGAAAGTAGAGCTTGATGAAGTATTACCTCTTGAACCGGAAAATGGCGCAACTCAAGAAAATGTTCCTGAGGTGCCTGCACCGACTAGAGAGGAAGTTAATGACAATGATCAAGATACTTCTGATCAAGCCCCTACTGAAATTCGAAGGTCCACAAGGACACGTTCCACACCAGAGTGGTACGGCAACCCTGTCTGGGAAATCATGCTGTTAGACAACGGTGAACCTTCGAACTATGAAGAAGCGATGGCGGGCCCGGATTCCGACAGATGGCTGGAAGCCATGAAATCCGAGATAGGATCCATGTATGAAAACAAAGTATGGACTTTGACTGACTTGCCCGTTGAGCGGCGAGCCATAGAAAATAAATGGATCTTTAAGAAGAAGACAGACGCGGATGGTAATGTGACCATCTATAAAGCTCGGCTTGTCGCTAAGGGTTATCGACAAGTTCAAGGGGTTGACTACGATGAGACTTTCTCACCGGTAGCGAAGCTGAAGTCCGTCCGAATCATGTTAGCAATTGCCGCATTCTATGATTACGAAATATGGCAAATGGACGTCAAAACGGCATTCCTTAATGGTTTCCTTAAGGAAGAATTGTATATGATGCAGCCGGAAGGTTTTGTCGATCCTAAGAATGCTGACAAAGTGTGCAAGCTCCAACGCTCGATTTATGGGCTGGTGCAAGCATCTCGGAGTTGGAACATTCGCTTTGATGAGATGATCAAAGCGTTTGGGTTTACACAGACTTATGGAGAAGCCTGCGTTTACAAGAAAGTGAGTGGGAGCTCTGTAGCATTTCTCATATTATATGTAGATGACATACTTTTGATGGGAAATGATATAGAACTCTTGGACAGCATCAAGCCCTACTTGAGTAAAAGTTTTTCAATGAAGGACCTTGGAGAAGCTGCTTATATATTAGGCATCAAAATCTATAGAGATAGATCGAGACGCCTCATAGGTCTTTCACAAAGCACATACCTTGATAAGATATTGAAGAAGTTCAATATGGATCAATCCAAGAAGGGGTTCTTGCCTGTGTTGCAAGGTATGAAATTGAGCTCAGCTCAATGTCCGACCACGGCAGAAGATATAGAAGAGATGAGCGTCATCCCCTATGCCTCAGCCACAGGTTCTATTATGTATGCCATGCTGTGTACCAGACCTGATGTTAACCTTGCCGTCAGTTTGGTAGGAAGGTACCAAAGTAATCCCGGCAAGGAACACTGGACAGCGGTCAAGAATATCCTGAAGTACCTGAAAAGGACTAAGGAAATGTTTCTCGTTTATGGAGGTGATGAAGAGCTCGTCGTAAAGGGTTACGTCGACGCTAGCTTCGACACAGATCTGGATGACTCTAAGTCACAAACCGGATACGTGTATATTTTGAATGGTGGGGCAGTAAGCTGGTGCAGTTGCAAGCAAAGCGTCGTGGCGGGATCTACATGTGAAGCGGAGTACATGGCAGCCTCGGAGGCAGCACATGAAGCAATATGGGTGAAGGAGTTCATCACCGACCTAGGAGTCAAACCCAATGCGTCGGGGCCGATCAAGCTCTTCTGTGACAACACTGGAGCTATTGCACTTGCCAAGGAGCCCAGGTTTCACAAGAAGACAAGGCACATCAAGCGTCGCTTCAACTCCATTCGTGAAAATGTTCAAGATGGAGACATAGAGATTTGTAAAGTACATACGGACCTGAATGTAGCAGATCCGTTGACTAAACCTCTCCCTAGAGCAAAACATGATCAACACCAGAATTCCATGGGTGTTCGATTCATCAATATGTAACTAGATTATTGACTCTAGTGCAAGTGGGAGACTGTTGGAAATATGCCCTAGAGGCAATAATAAAAGCATTATTATTATATTTCCTTGTTCATGATAATTGTCTTTATTCATGCTATAATTGTGTTATCCGGAAATCGTAATACATGTGTGAATAACAGACATAAACATGTCCCTAGTGAGCCTCTAGTTGACTAGCTCGTTGATCAACAGATAGTCATGGTTTCCTGACTATGGATACTGGATGTCATTGATAACGAGATCACATCATTAGGAGAATGATGTGATGGACAAGACCCAATCCTAAACATAGCACAAGATCGTATAGTTCGTTTGCTAGTGTTTTGCAATGTCAAAGTATCTTTTCCTTAGACCATGAGATCGTGTAACTCCCGGATACCGTAGGAGTGCTTTGGGTATGCCAAACGTCACAACGTAACTGGGTGACTATAAAGGTAGACTACGGGTATCTCCGAAAGTGTCTGTTGGGTGACATGGATCAAGACTGGGATTTGTCACTCTGTATGACGGAGAGGTATCACTGGGCCCACTCGGTAATGCATCATCATAATGAGCTCAGAGTGACCAAGTGTCTGGTCACGGGATCATGCATTACGGTATGAGTAAAGTGACTTGCCGGTAACGAGATTGAACGAGGTATTGGGATACCGATGATCGAATCTCGGGCAAGTAACATATCGATAGACAAAGGGAATAGCGTACGGGGTTGATAGAATCCTCGACATCGTGGTTCATCCGATGAGATCATCGTGGAGCATGTGGGAGCCAGCATGGGTATCCAGATCCCGCTGTTGGTTATTGACCGGAGAGTCGTCTCGGTCATGTCTGCTTGTCTCCCGAACCCGTAGGGTCTACACACTTAAGGTTCAGTTACGCTAGGGTTGTAGGGATATGTATATGCAGTAACCCGAATGTTGTTCGGAGTCCCGGATGAGATCCCGGACGTCACGAGGAGTTCCGGAATGGTCCGGAGGTAAAGATTTATATATGGGAAGTCCTGTTTCGAGCATCGGGACAAGTTTCGGGGTTATCGGTATTGTACCGGGACCACCGGAAGGGTCCCGGGGGTCCACCGGGTGGGTCCACCTGTCCCGGGGGGCACATGGGCTGTAGGGGGTGCGCCTTGGCCTAATGGGCCAAGGGCACCAGCCCCACATAGGCCCATGCGCCTAGGGTTTGAAGGGGGAAGAGTCCTAGGAGGGGAAGGCACCTCCTAGGTGCCTTGGGGGGGAGGGAAACCCCCCTTGGCCGCCGCACCCCCTAGGAGATTGGATCTCCTAGGGCCGGCCACCCCCCTTGGCCCTCCTATATATAGTGGGGGAGAGGAGGGACTTCACACCTGAACGCCTTGGCCTTAGGTTGCCTCCTTCTCCCTCTCCAACACCTCCTCCACCTCCATAGTGCTTAGCGAAGCTCTGCCGGAGTACTGCAGCTCCATCAACACCACGCCGTCGTGCTGCTGCTGGTGCCATCTCCCTCAACCTCTCCTCCCTCCCTTGCTGTATCAAGAAGGAGGAGACGTGGCTGTTCCGTACGTGTGTTGAACGCGGAGGTGCCGTCCGTTCGGCGCTGGTCATCGGTGATTTGGATCACGTCGAGTACGACTACATCATCACCGTTCTTTTGAACGCTTCCGCTCGCGATCTACAAAGGTATGTAGATGCATCTAATCACTCGTTGCTAGATGAACTCCTAGATGATCTTGGTGAAACGAGTAGGAAATTTTTTGTTTTCTGCAACGTTCTCCAACAATTAGCATGTCTATGTTATAGATCAATAGCTCGCGATGTTGCTCCCCGTTTATTTTTGATATGTTCCTAGAGAAAACTAAGTTGAAAGATGTTAGTAGCAATGATGCAGATTGGATCCGTGATCTGAGGTTTATCCTCATTGATGCACAGAAGAATTATGTCCTTAATGCACTGCTAGGTGACAGACCTATTACAGGAGCAGATGCAGACGTCATGAACGTTTGGCTAGCTCAATATGATGACTACTTGATAGTTAAGTGCACCATGCTTAACAGCTTAGAATCGGGACTTCAAAGACATTTTGAACTTCATGGATCATATGGATGTTCCAGGAGTTGAAGTTAATATTTCAAGCAAATACTCGAGTTGAGAGATATGAAGTCTCCAACAAGTTCTATAGCTAAAAGATGGAGGAGAATAGCTCAAGCAGTGAGCATGTGTTCAGATTGTCTGGGTACTACAATCGCTTGAATCAAGTGGGAGTTAATCTTCCAGATAAAATAGTGATTGACAGAATTCTCTAGTCACCATCACCAAGTTAGTAGAACTTCGTGATGAACTATAGTATGCAAGGGATGATGAAAACGATTCCCGAGCTTTTCATGATGATGAAATCGATGAAGGTAGAAATCAAGAAAGAACTGAAGGAAATATGCCCTAGAGGCAATAATAAAGTTATTATTTATTTCCTTATATCATGATAAATGTTTATTATTCATGCTAGAATTGTATTAACTGGAAACATAATACATGTGTGAATACATAGATAAACAAAGTGTCACTAGTATGCCTCTACTTGACTAGCTCGTTGATCAAAGATGGTTATGTTTCCTAACCATAGACATGAGTTGTCATTTGATTAACGGGATCACATCATTAGGAGAATGATGTGATTGACTTGACCCATTCCGTTAGCATAGCACTTGATCGTTTAGTTTGTTGATATTGCTTTCTTCATGACTTATACATGTTCCTATGACTATGAGATTATGCAACTCCCGTTTACCGGAGGAACACTTTGTGTGATACCAAACGTCACAACGTAACTGGGTGATTATAAAGGTGCTCTACAGGTGTCTATGAAGGTACTTGTTGGGTTGGCGTATTTCGAGATTAGGATTTGTCACTCCGATTGTCGGAGAGGTATCTCTGGGCCCTCTCGGTAATGCACATCACTTAAGCCTTGCAAGCATTGCAACTAATGAGTTAGTTGCGGGATGATGTATTACGGAACGAGTAAAGAGACTTGCCAGTAACGAGATTGAACTAGGTATTGAGATACCAACGATCAAATCTCGGGCAAGTAACATACCGATGACAAAGGGAACAACGTATGTTGTTATGCGGTCTGACCGATAAAGATCTTCATAGAATATATAGGAGCCAATATGAGCATCCAGGTTCCGCTATTGGTTATTGACCGGAGACATGTCTCGGTCATGTCTACATTGTTCTCGAACCCGTAGGGTCCGCACGCTTAACGTTACGATGACAGTTTCATTATGATTTTATATATTTTGATGTACCGAAGTTTGTTCGGAGTCCTAGATATGATCACGGACATGATGAGGAGTCCCGAAATGGTCGAGACATAAAGATCGATATATTGGACGGTTATATTCGGACACTAGAAGTGTTTTGGGTGATTTCGGAGAAAACCGGAGTGTCGGAAGGGTTACTGGAACCCCCGGGGAAGTATTGGGCTTTTGTGGGCCTGAGGGGAGAGAGAGGGCAGCAGCCCAGGAGGTGGTGCGCCCCCTCCCATCGGGAGTCCGAATTGGACTAGGGGAGGGGGCGCGGCCCCTCTTTCCCTCTCCCTCTCCCTCTCTTTGCTTCCCCCTTCTCTCTTCCTAGTTGGACTAGGAAAGGGGAGTCCTACTCCTACTAGGAGGAGGACTCCCCCCTCCTTGGCGCGCCCCAAGGGCCGGCCGGCCTCTCTCCCTTGCTCCTTTATATACGGGGGCAGGGGGCACCTCTAGACACAAGTTGACCTTCGTGATCGTTCTCTTAGCCGTGTGCGGTGCCCCCCTCCACCATAATCCTCGATAATATTGTAGCGGTGCTTAGGCGAAGCCCTGCGATGGTAGAACATCAAGATCGTCACCATGCCATCGTGCTGATGGAACTCTTCCCCGACACTTTGCTGGATCGGAGTCCGGGGATCGTCATCGAGCTGAACGTGTGCTAGAACTCGGAGGTGCCATAGTTTCGGTGCTTGATCGGTCGGGCCGTGAAGACGTACGACTACATCAACCGCGTTGTTATAACGCTTCCGCTTCCGGTCTACGAGGGTACATAGACAACATTCTCCCCTCTCGTTGTTGTGCATCACCATGATCTTGCGTGTGCGTAGGAATTTTTTTGAAATTACTACGTTCCCCAACAGTGGCATCCGAGCCTAGGTTTTATGTGTTGATGTTATATGCACGAGTAGAACACAAGTGAGTTGTGGGCGATATAAGTCATACTGCTTACCAGCATGTCACACTTTGGTTCGGCGGTATTGTTGGATGAAGCGGGCCGGACCGACATTACGCGTACGCTTACGCAAGACTGGTTTTACCGCCGTGCTATGCACACAGGTGACTAGCGGGTGTCAGTTTCTCCAACTTTAGTTGAACCGAGTGTGGCTACGCCCGGTCCTTGAGAAGGTTAAAATAGCACCAACTTGACAAACTATCATTGTGGTTTTGATGCGTAGGTAAGAACGGTTCTTGCTAAGACCGTAGCAGCCACGTAAAACTTGCAACAACAAAGTAGAGGACGTCTAACTTGTTTTTGCAGGGCATGTTGTGATGTGATATGGTCAAGACGTGATGAGATAAAAGTTGTTGTATAAGATGATCATGTTTTGTTGAAGTTATCGGCAACTGGCAGAAGCCTTATGGTTGTCTCTTTATTGCATAAGATGCAAGCGCCAAATAATTGCTTTACTTTATCGCTATGCAATAGCAATAGTTGCAAGAGCAATAGTTGGCGAGACGACCATGTGACGACACATTGATATAGATCAAGATGATGGAGATCATGGTGTCATGCCGGTGATGATGGAAATCATGATGATGCTTTGGAGATGGAGATCAAAGGCACAAGATGATGATGGCCATATCATGTCACATATTCTGATTGCATGTGATGTTTATCTTTTATGCATCTTATTTTGCTTAGTTCGACGGTGGCTTTATAAGATGATCTCTCACTAAATTTCAAGATAAAAAGTGTTCTCCCTGAGTATGCACTGTTGCCAAAGTTCGTTGTGCCCAGACACCACGTGATGATTGGGTGTGATAAGTTGTACGTCCATCTACAATGGGTGCAAGCTAGTTTTGCACACACAGAATACTCAGGTTAAACTTGACGAGCCTAGCATATGTAGATATGGCCTCGGAACACTGAGACCGAAAGGTCGAGCGTGAATCATATAGTAGATATGATCAACATAATGATGTTCACCATTGAAAGCTACTCCATTTCACGTGATGATCGGTTATGGTTTAGTTGATTTGGATCACGTGATCACTTAGATGATTAGAGGAATGTCTATCTAAGTGGGAGTTCTTAAGTAATATGATTAATTGAACTTTAATTTATCATGAACTTAGTCCTGGTAGTATTAGCATATCTATGTTGTAGATCAATAGCTCATGATGTTGCTCCCCGTTTAATTCTTATATGTTCCTAGAGAAAACTAAGTTGAAAGATGTTAGTAGCAATGATGCGGATTGGATCCGTGATCTGAGGTTTATCCTCATTGCTACACAGAAGAATTATGTCCTTGATGCACCGCTAGGTGACTGACCTATTGCAGGAGCAAATGCAGACGTTATGAACGTTTGGCTAGCTCAATATGATGACTACTTGATAGTTTAGTGCACCATGCTTAACAGCTTAGAATCGGGACTTCAAAGACGTTTTGAACGTCATGGATCATATGAGATGTTCCAGGAGTTGAAGTTAATATTTCAAGCAAATACCCAAGTTGAGAGATATGAAGTCTTCAACAAGTTCTATAGCTAAAAGATGGAGGAGAATAGCTCAAGCAGTGAGCATGTGTTCAGATTGTCTGGGTACTACAATCGCTTGAATCAAGTGGGAGTTAATCTTCCAGATAAGATAGTGATTGACAGAGTTCTCTAGTCACCATCACCAAGTTGCTAGAACTTCATGATGAACTATAATATGCAGGGGATAACGGAAACGATTCCCATGCTCTTTGTGATGCTGAAATCGACGAAGGTAGAAATCAAGAAAAGCATCAAATGTTGATGGTTAACAAAGACCACTAGTTTCAAGAAAAGGGCAAAGGGAAATAAAGGGAACTTCAAGAAGAATGGCAAGCAAGTTGCTGCTCAAGTGAAGAAGCCCAAGTCTGATCCTAAGCCTGAGACTAAGTGCTTCTACTGCAAAGGGACTGGTCACTGGAAGCGGAACTGCCCCAAGTATTTGGCGGATACGAAGGATGGCAAAGTGAACAAAGGTATATTTGATATACAGATTATTGATGTGTATTTTACTAGTGTTCGTAGCAACCCCTCGGTATTTGATACTGGTTCAGTTGCTAAGAGTAGTAACTCGAAACGGGAGTTGCAGAATGAACAGAGACTAGTTAAGGGTGAAGTCACGATGTGTGTTGGAAGTGGTTCCAAGATTGATATGATCATCATCGCACACTCCATATACTTTCGGGATTAGTGTTAAACCTAAATAAGTGTTATTTGGTGTTTGCATTGAGCATGAATATGATTTGATCATGTTTATTGCAATACGGTTATTCATTTAAGTAAGAGAATAAATTGTTATTCAGTTTACATATATGGTTACACACCCAATGAAAATGGTTCGTTGGATCTCGATCGTAGTGATACACATATTCATAATATTGAAACCAAAAGATGCAAAGTTAATAATGATAGTGCAACTTATTTGTGGCACTGCCGTTTAGGTCATATTGGTGTAAAGCGCATGAAGAAACTCCATGCTGTTGGACTTTTGGAATCACTTGATTATAAATCAGTTGATGCTTGCGAACCATGCCTCATGGGCAAGATGACTAAGACTCCGTTCTCCGGAACAATGCAGCAAGCAACAGATTTGTTGGAAATCATGCATACTGATGTATGTGGTCCGATGAATATTGAAGCTCGCGGCAGGTATCATTATTTTCTGATCTTCACAGATGATTTGAGCAGATATGAGTATATCTACTTGATGAAACACAAGTCTGAAACATTTGAAAAGTTTAAAGAATTTTAGAGTGAAGTGGAGAATCATCATAACAAAAATGAAAGTTTCTACTATATGATCGTAGAAGTAAAATATTTGAGTTACGAGTTTGGCCTTCAATTAAAAACAATGTGAAATAGTTTCACTACTCACGCCACCTGGAACACCACACCATAATGGTGTGTTCGAACGTCATAACCGTACTTTATTAGATATGGTGCGATCTATGATGTCTCTTACCGATCTACCACTATCGTTTTGGGGTTATGCATTAGAGACAGCTGCATTCACGTTAAATAGGGCACCATCTAAATCCGTTGAGACGACACTGTATGAACTATGGTTTGGCAAGAAACCTAAGCTGTCGTTTCTTAAAGTTTGAGGTTGCAATGCTTATGTGAAAAAGTTTCAACCTGATAAGCTCAAACCCAAATCGGAGAAGTGCGTCTTCATAGGATACCCAAAAGAAAATGTTGGGTACACCTTCTATCACAGATCCGAAGGCAATATATTCGTTGCTTTGAATGTATCCTTTCTAGAAAAGGAGTTTCTCTCGAAAGAAGTGAGTGGGAGGAAAGTAGAACTTGATGAGGTAACTGTACCTGCTCCCTTATTGGAAAGTAGTTCATCACAGAAATCTATTCCTGTGATTACTACACCAATTAGTGAGGAAGCTAATGATGATGATCATGTAACTTCAGATCAAGTTACTACCGAACCTCGTAGGTAAACCAGAGTGAGATCCGCACCAGAGTGGTACGGTAATCCTGTTTTGGGGGTCATGTTACTTGACCGTGACGAGCCTACGAACTATGAGGAAGCGATGATGAGCCCAGATTCCGCGAAATGGCTTGAGGCAATGAAATCTGAGATAAGATCCATGTATGAGAACAAAGTATGGACTTTGATTGACTTGCCCATTGATCGGCGAGCCATTGATGTTAAATGGATCTTCAAGAGGAAGACGGACGCTGATAGTAGTGTCACTATCTACAAAAGCTAGAATTGTTGCAAAAAGGTTTTCGACAAGTTCAAGGTGTTGACTACGATGAGAGTTTCTCACTCGTATCTATGCTTAAGTTTGTCCGAATCATGTTAGCAATTGCCGCATTTTATGAAATCTGGCAAGTGGATAAACAAAACTGCATTCCCTAATAGATTTATTAAAGAAGAGTTATATATGATGCAACAAGAAAGTTTTGTCAGTCCTAAAGGTGCTAACAAAATATGCAAGCTCCAGCGATCCATCTTTGGACTGGTGCAAGCATCTCGGAGTTGGAATATACGCTTTGATAAGTTGATCAAAGCATATAGTTTTATACAGACTTGCAGTGAAGCCTGTATTTACAAGAAAGTGAGTGGGAGCACTACAGCATTTCTGATAAGTATATGTGAATAACATATTGTTGATCGGAGATAATGTAGAATTATTCTGCAAAGCATAAAGGAGTGTTTGAAAGGAGTTTTTCAAAGAAAGACCTCGGTGAAACTGCTTACATATTGAGCATCAAGATCTATAGAGATAGAGCAAGACGCTTGATAAGTTTTTCAATGAGTACATACCTTGACAAGGTTTTGAAGTAGTTCAAAATAGAACAATCAAAGAAAGAGTTCTTGCATGTGTTACAAGGTGTGAAGTTGAGTAAGACTCAAAACCCGACCACGGCAGAAGATAGAGAGATAATGAAAGTCATTCCCTATGCCTCAGCCATAGGTTCTATAAAGTATGCCATGCTGTGTACCAGACCTATTGTATACCCTGCCCTGTGTTTGGCAAGGGAGTACAATAGTGATCTAGGAGTAGATCACTAGACATTGGTCAAAATTATCCTTAGTGGAATAAGGATATGTTTCTCGATTATGGAGGTGACAAAAGGTTCGTCGTAAAGGGTTATGTCGATGCAAGTTTTGACACTGATCCAGATGACTCAAAGTCTCAATCTGGATACATATTGAAAGTGGGAGCAATTAGCTAGAGTAGCTCCGTGCAGAGCATTGTTGACATAGAAATTTGTAAAATACATACAGATCTGAATGTGGCAGACCCATTGACTAAACTTCCCTCACAAGCAAAACATGATCACACCTTAGTACTCTTTGGGTATTAATCACATAGAGATGTGAACTAGATTATTGACTCTAGTAAACCCTTCGAGTGTTGGTCACATGACGATGTGAACTATTGATGTTAAATCACATGGCGATGTGAACTAGATTATTGACTCTAGTGCAAGTGGGAGACTGAAGGAAATATGCCCTAGAGGCAATAATAAAGTTATTATTTATTTCCTTATATCATGACAAATGTTTATTATTCATGCTAGAATTGTATTAACCGGAAACATAATACATGTGTGAATACATAGACAAACAAAGTGTCACTAGTATGCCTCTACTTGACTAGCTCGTTGATCAAAGATGGTTATGTTTCCTAACCATAGACATGAGTTGTCATTTGATTAACGGGATCACATCATTAGGAGAATGATGTGATCGACTTGACCCATTCCGTTAGCATAGCACTTGATCGTTTAGTTTGTTGATATTGCTTTCTTCATGACTTATACATGTTCCTATGACTATGAGATTATGCAACTCCCGTTTACCGGAGGAACACTTTGTGTGCTACCAAACATCACAACGTAACTGGGTGATTATAAAGGTGCTCTACATGTGTCTCCGAAGGTACTTGTTGGGTTGGCGTATTTCGAGATTAGGATTTGTCACTCCGATTGTCGGGAAGGTATCTCTGGGCCCTCTCGGTAATGCACATCACTTAAGCCTTGCAAGCATTGCAACTAATGAGTTAGTTGCGGGATGATGTATTACGGAACGAGTAAAGAGACTTGCCGGTAATGAGATTGAACTAGGTATTGAGATACCAACGATCGAATCTCGGGCAAGTAACATACCGATGACAAAGGGAACAATGTATGTTGTTATGCGGTCTGACCGATAAAGATCTTCGTAGAATATGTAGGAGCCAATATGGGCATCCAGGTTCCGCTATTGGTTATTAACCGGAGATGTGTCTCGGTCATGTCTACATAGTTCTCGAACCCGAAGGGTCCGCACGCTTAACGTTCGTTGACGATATAGTACTATGAGTTATGAATGTTGGTGACCGAATGTTGTTCGGAGTTTTGGATGAGATCACAGATATGACGAGGAACTCCAGAATGGTACGGAAGTAAAGATTGATATGTGGATAGTAGTGTTTGATCTCCGGAAGGGTTCTGGAATTCACCGAAAGGGGTTCTGGATGTTTCCCGAAATGTTTGGGCACGAGAACACTTTATCTGGGCCAAAGGGAAAAGCCCACGAGGCTTTTGGAAAGTGTAAAAGGAAGTTTTGCGGAGACCAGAGGCTAGACGCCAGGAACCCTGGCGTCTAGGGGGTAGACGCCGGGAACCCTGGCGTCTAGCCCTGGAGTCCGAGAAGGACTCTTGCCTTTCGGGTGAAACTGACTTTGAGGAGGCTTTTATTCCAAGTTTCGACCCCAGGGCTCAACATATAAATAGAGGGGTAGGGCTAGCACCAAAGAGAGATCAAGAAACACCAAGCCGTGTGCCGGCAACCCCGTCTCCTCTAGTTTATCCTCCGTCATAGTTTTCGTAGTGCTTAGGCGAAGCCCTGCGAAGATTGTTCTTCACCAACACCGTCACCACGCCATCGTGCTGCCGGAACTCATCTACTACTTCGCCCCTCTTGCTGGATCGAGAAGGCAAGGACGTCACCAAGCCGAACGTGTGCAGAACTCGGAGGTGCCGTGCTTTCGGTGCTTGGATCGGTCGGATCGTGAAGACGTACGACTATATCAACCGCATTGATATAACGCTTCCGCGAACGGTCTACGAGGGTACGTAGAGAACAATCTCTCCTCTCGTTGCTATGCATCACCATGATCCTGCGTGTGCGTAGGAAATTTTTGAAATTACTACGTTCCCCAACACGGCGTGTTTCCCCTTGTTGGCACATTTGTTGCCGTCCGACCGCCCGTCTGACGCGCCCGGAGTCGGCACGTCCGGCTTGTAGGTCTCCTTGGCCTTGTCGAGGGTGCGTCGGACTTCCGCCCACTTCTCGCATTTGTCAATGCGGTTGTAAACGTGGAGGTACTTGAATTCGGCGTCGCCGTTGCCCTGCCGATACATGGCGAACATGGGCAGCAACTGCGCGGAGGAACAAACTGTTGGCGGGCGCACACGGGGAAGAGAGGCGGGAGGCCGGCGTGCCATACCTGATCCTCAACGCTGGCGCCACTCTCTGGGCGAGCCGCGACCTCCTCAACGATCCCATGCCATTTGTTGCACGCCCCCTGGATACGCCCCCAATGGTTCGCCATCGCCTTCTCCCCGCGCTGCATGTAGACGCCTTTGAAGTAGGGGTCGACGAGTTTGCGCTCGTCGAACTCGGCCTTGATGTTCTGGTTCATGCCGGTGGCCAGGTCGAGGTAGACGACTTTTCATGCTTCGGCGAGGCATTCCTCCTCCTTGGACGCCCACTTGATGCGCGGCCCGCCGGACCTGGCCGCCCGCTTATTCTTCTTACTCCTCCTCACTGGAACAGTCGCCAGCTCCTCCTCCTCCTCTTCGTCCTCCTCCTCCTGCTCCTCCTGCTCCTCCTCGCCGTAGACGTAGCCGAGCTCGCCTTCCATGTCGTCGCTCAGATCCACGATGTCGTCCGGGGTGGCAAACACGGGAGACGTGGCGGCCGCGGCCGAGCCTGTCGCGATGATGTCATCCATGTCGGCCTCGGTCTCATCGGTGTCGCCGAGGTGCGAGAAGGGCAGCGCGCCACGACGAAGAGGGGGCGTCGGGGAGGACGCATAGGCGGGCGGCGAGTAGTTGTATGGAGGGTACTGCACGCCGGTGAAGGCGAGCGAGGGCGTTCGCTGGGCCGGGTGTCCATGGGGGAAGGTGACGTTGGGGTTGAACCCGTCGTGCGCGTCCCCGTCGGCGTAGCCCGGTGAGGGCGTGCATCCCCGTGGCTGCGGCGACGAAGAACCAACGCCTTGCTGGCCCCAGGGCGCGTACTGGGCGTGGCTGTCGGGTGGATTCATCATCCCCGCGCGAGCCGCCTCGGCCTCGGCTTGGTCCGCCGAAGCCGCCGCCGCACGCGCCGCGTTGTCACGGGCTTTCTTGGCGACCGCCCTGTTCCGCCGGTCGGTGGTGACAGCATCCCGTCGCTGAACTTCCACCCTCCACTCGGCGTTTGTCATATGCCCGGTGGCTTGGACGGCGGCACCCTCGGCTTCCTCTGCTTCGGCTGGGCGACGGGGGCGGTCGCAGTTGCCGCGGCGCGGGGAGCGACGTACTTCTTCGGTGGCATGGCGGCGGAGGCGAACGGGAGATTGGCGGGAGGAATTGAGAGAATGGGAGGGAAGTGGGGGAAAAGCGGGATGAAATGGCGAGAAGAGACGCTCGACTCGCCGACAGGGCGGACCCACGCGACCTTTTCGCTTGTGCCGACGCCCCAGGCGTCCCGCAGGGCGCCGAGTTCGGCTTGGGTCCACCAGCACCAGTTTCGATCCGAACCAGCGAAAAACGGATTTCTGAGGGCACGACTAGGCCGTTTTTTCGACGCCGGCACAGCAAAAACGCATGGAGAGGCTCTTTTGGGGATGCGGCTGGAGATGCTCTAACATTTAGTGATGATTTGAGGAGCCGCGTTGAAGCTGCCCTAAGTAGTGTTAACTCGTGGTCACGTTCTTATTTGTCTAACACTACACTTTGGCTACACCCACACGAACAGGCCGTAGCGTCTGTGAAACCAAAATCCATCAGGGCATGTACAATAGTGCTATCTTAGGAGTGCCACGTAGGATAAATGAAGAGATGGAGGAGAGAGAACTCATAAGAAAAGACTTGTCTTCTCTTATTTAAGATAAGACAAGAGGTGATCTCTTAGCACAATTTGTCTCACCATGTTTTAAGGAGTTACTAGTTATTGAAGATAAGGCTAAGATATAACCCATTGTAGACATATTTTTTTGTTATCTCTAAATTGCATGAAAGACTTAAGATAAGACTGTCTTATCAACCATTGTACATGCCCTCAAGTGATCTTCCCTGCAAAACGTCGTTTTCGAATGTTCACCCGGGAAAGAAAAGATCTTCGTTTCTTGCGAGCAACGCCTCTTTCGTGTCGCTGACGACTCGACGTGCACCGAAAAGCAAAGCAGGTGCGAGCTGTCAGCGTCCAGCATCAGCGGCAGTGGAGGGCGGCGGGCCCACCACGCGACCCCGCGAACTTGGAGTCCAAGAAAGCCAGAGAGAGGGAGAGGCGTGTGTCGCCCGTCACGAGGCAACGGCGGCGGCCGCGGAACGACCCCTTCGAAATGCGGCGCAGATTCCGAGGGACCGTTGGATGGCGCACGAATCTCGGGGCCGCGGGCGCTTCCAGGCGGTGTGGGGGGCCCCCGCGTGCGGGAACCGCCCTTGGGTCACGCAGGCTGCGGGCGGCGTCACACGTATCGCCCGCCATCGCTTATTCCCTCGCGCACCCCGGAGGCTCCACACACTCGCCTCCCACCCAGTCGAGGACTCGAGGTCGATGGTGTGCACACGGGCAGGGGGTGGCTCGGCTAGGATTATGATGAAGCGTGGCTCCACGTGCGTTTGGCTCATTTCTGTGATGAAGCGTGGCCGTGCTCTATGATTATGATGAGTTGCTAACGAACTGAAAATGGCCCGTATAGTAGGAGGTTTTTCTATCTATAGTTACCACAGAACTCGTTTAAGGTTTCAACGGTGTAAAAATTTGTAAAAAATATTAGAACATCGCATCTACAACATAAGATGATCCAATGAAGCGATTGTCAAAGACACATACATTCCTAGTTTTCCAATCGCTCTGTCGGATCATTTTATATTATAGATGTGATGTTTCGGTATTCGTTTCGTATTTTTGACATCTTTTAAACTGTTAAAACCTCGGCGAGCCATGATGGCTTTCCCAGACGACATTATATATATCCCTTCCCTATTTTGCATAGTTCTACTTCCTCGGTTCGAGAATAATAGGCCCATGTTAAAAATATTGATTAATAGTGCCAGAGGGGAATAGAAGCATGTCCCTTTATGAAGTGTCTCACACATATTATAAACCCATGTTTAAAGGAAAAAAAAGTTTAATAGACCAGAGAAAATGAAAGTCCATCCTTTTTTAGTGTGTGTGGGGGGGGGGGAGGGGGGTGGAAGCCCGTCTTTCATTTTGTTGATATCCAATTAGTAATCAAACAACCAGGCGCACACGACGACAAAAAAATGGCTCTATGTGTGGGGGGATAAGAAAAGTTCAGTGTACATGGAGGATAGAGCGCATGCGCACAACTGAAGAGATCAATTTGCAGCAATTAGTAATGATAAAAAAACTGCTAAATTGAATAAGACCGCCCATGAAAATAGAAAATGTGCTTAATAAGTCATATACACCGCAAATCGCAACATATTACAATTACATGGATATTATTGTGAGTTCTATCGTAGATGAAAAGAATACCCGCATGGCTAATGGATTTGAGTATTGTATGGACACTATACATGAACTGTCTTACACATATTAATAGCCAATTTTCAACCGAAAAAAAAAGATTAATAGACCAGAGGACAACGAAAATCTATCAGCTTTCTTAGTGTCGAAGGGGAATGGAAGTTTGTCCCTTTTCCTAAGGATGTCGGACGTTGGTTACTTTGTGGTCTCCTCTATCTCCCTACTATTTTCATTTTGACGATATCAAATCCGTAGCCGTACGACCAGCGCGCACAAGGACAAAAAAAATCAGCTGAGTATATGTGGGGATAAGAATGGTTTAGTGTACATGGAGGATAAGCGCACACGCACAACTAGAGGGATCAATTTGTGGTAATACTGCCCATAAAAATAGAAAATGAGCGCAATAAGTCATTTACACTGCAAATTGCAACATATTGCAATTAGATGATATTCTTGCGAAGTCTATCCATAGATGAAAAACAATGCCAGCATTAGTCGCTGGATCTGAGTATCTGTATACACAATATACAAAAAATGTCTTACACACAATATCCATCTACCTTAAAAAAACCTATTAATATCCCATGTTCAAAAGAGAAAAGACATTTTTGTATGCTTATAGGGCAACGGAAGTCCATCCATTTTTTGAGTGTCAGAGGGGAATGGAAGCCCTTCCCTTTTCCTATGGCTGCTAGATGTAGGTGTTTGTTCCGTTTGTCCTCGATCTCACCGCCATTTGCAGTGTAAATGACTTATTTTCACACATATTATAAACCCATGTTTAAAGGAAAAAAGTTTAATAGACCAGAGGAAATGAAAGTCCATCCTTTTTCCGTGTCGGAGGGGGGGGGGGGGTGGAAGCCCATCTTTTTAAAAGGTTGTTGGACGCAGTTGATTGTTTGCTCTCTCCTTGATCTTCCCGTCATTTTCATTTCGTCGATATCCAATTAGTAATCAAACAACCAGCGCACACGAGGACAAAAAAAAGGCTCGGTGTATGGGGATAAGAAAGGTTCAGTGTACATGGAGAATAAAGCGCATGCGCACAACTGAGGGGGTCAATTTGCGGCAATTAGTAATGATCGGAACAAAAAAAATGTTAAAATCGAATAATATCGCCCATGAAAATAGAAAATGTGCTTAATAAGTCATATACACCGCAAATCACAATATATTGCAATTACCGGGTAATGGATTTGAGTAGATGGATATTATTGTGAGTTCTATCATAGATGAAAACCAATACCCGCATGGCTAATGGATTTGAGTATTGTATGGACACTATACATGAACTGTCCTACACATATTAATAGCCATTGTTCAAAGAAAAAGATTAATAGACCAGAGGACAACGAAAGTCTATCCGCTTTCTCAATGTCGGAGGGGAATGGAAGCCCGACCCTTTTCCTAAGGATGCCGGACGTTGGTGACTTTGTGGTCTCCTCGGTCTCCCTGCTGTTTTCATTTTGAGGATATCAACTTAGTAGTCATACGACCAGCGCGCATAAGAAATAAAAAAAAATCTGCTCAATGTATGTGAGGATAAGAACATTTTAGCGTACATGGAGGATAAAGCGCAGACGCACAACCGGAGGGATCAATTTGTGGTAATACTGTCCATAAAAATAAAAATCGAGATTAATAAGTCATTTACACCACAAATTGCAACATATTGCAATTAGATGATATTCTTGTGAAGTCTATCCATAGATGAAAAACAATACCAGCATTGGTTGCTGGATCCGAGTATCTGTATACACAATATACAAAAAATGTCTTACACACAATATCCATTTACCTTAAATAACCAATTTATATCCCATGTTCAAAAGAAAAAAGATTAATAGATAATAGGGCAATGAAAGTCCATCCGTTTTTTTAGTGTCGGAGGGGAATTGAAGCCCTTCCCTTTTCCTATGGCTGCTAGACGTAGATGTTTGTTCGGTCTGTCCTCGATCTCATTGCCATTTTTATTTTGTTGGTATCGAATTTGTAGTCCTACGACCAGCACGCATGAGGACAAAAAAACTTATTAGTGAATGTGCGGATAAGAATGGCTCAGCGTACATGAAGGATAAAGCACACGCGCACAACTTGAGGGATCAATTGGCGGCAATTTGTAATGACCTAAACAAAAAAGGTGCTGAATTGAGTAATAACACCCATAAAAATAGGAAATGAGCTTAATAAGACATTTACGCTGCAAATCCCAACAAATTGCAATTAGATGGATATTCTTGCGAGTTCTATCCATAGATGGAAAACAATACCCGCATTGGCCGCTAGATCCAACTATCTGCATACGTGCTATACAAAAAGTGTTTTACACATATTCATAGCCCATGTTAAAAAAATAGACCAGAGGGCAATGAAAGTCCATCCATGTTGATATCAAATTAGTAGTCTTACAATTAGTGCGCACGAGGACAAAAAAACTATTTATTGTATGTGGAGATAAGAATGGCTCACTATACATGGTGGATAAAGCGCACGCGCACAACTGGAGGGATCAATTTGCGGCAATTAGTAATGACGTAAACCAAAAAAATATGCTAAATTGAGTAATACCGCCCAGGAAAAATAGGAAATGAAATTAATATAACATATACACCGCAAACCACAACATATTGCAATTATTTGGATATTCCTGCAATTTCTATTGATATATGAAAAACAACACCTGCATTGGCCGCACGATGCAAGTATATGTATACACTCTATACAAAAAGTGTCTTACAATAGCCCATGTTCAAAAAAATTAGACAAGTCCGTCAGTTTTTGTGTGTGTGTGGGGGGGGGGGAGGGGTGTGGAATGGAAGCCCGTCCCTTTTTCCTAAGGCTGCCGGACTTAGGTGATTGTTCACTCTGTCCGTGATCTCATGGCCATTTTCATTTTGTGGATATCAAATTAGTAGTCATACGACCAGCACGCGCGAGGACCAAGAAACTGGTCAGCGTATGAAGGGATGAGAGTGGTTCGGTGTACATGGAGGATAAAACGCACGTGCACAACTGGAGAGATCAATCTGCGGCAACTAATAGTGGCTGAAACAAGAAAAACCAATAAATCAAGTAATATTGCATATTTAAATAGTAAATGAGCTTGATAAGTTATTTACACCCCAATCACAACATATTGTAATTAGATGGATATTTCTTGCGTATTACATTCATAGATGAAATATAATACCCACATTGGCAGCTGGACCCGAGTATGTGTATGCACACTATAGGTGATGTGTCTTAAACATATTAATAGCCCATGTTCAAAAGAAATATGAATAAGAGGCCAAAAGCAATGGAATTCCATCCGTTTTTTCAGTGTCGGAGGGGAATGGAAGCGTATTACTTTTTACAAAGCTGCTAGATGTAGGTGACTGTTTGCTTGTTCCTCGATCTGTTCGACATGTTCAGTTCGTCGATATGAACTTATATGTCATACGACATTTAGACAAAAAATGGCTCAGAGTATGTGGGGATAAGGATGGTTCAATGCACACGGAGGATAATGCGCACAGACACAACTAAAGAGGTAATTTGTGACAATTAGTAATGGGCAAAACAAAAAGACGAGTTGCTAAATCCAGTGATACCACCCATAAACATAGCAAAAGTGCTTAATAAGTCATTTGCATGCAACATATTGCAATCACAGGGATATCATTGTGAGTTGTTTTTTTCGAAAAACTTTCAACCTATTCATTTTGAATCATTGGCAGCACAACGAACATCAGAAACAATAAAAATTGTACCCAGATCCATAGACCACCCAGCGACCATTACAAACACTGAAGCGAGCCGAAGGCGCGTCGTCATTATCGCCCCTCCATCATCGGAGCCAGGCAATACCTGTTGTAATAATAACCAGGAAGATGAAGAATAATACCTGCATTGGCCGCTGGATCCGAGTGTTTGTATGCACACTACTACACAACAAGTGTCTTACACAGAGCGATCCATATACACAAAATCAGCACGCAAAAAAATTGTCATCTTTAATCCCAACCGTTTAATTTGTTGTGGCAAAACTCCTCAACCCCCACTCAACCCAGCTGGCAATCAGAGTCCTTTAACTGAATCAAGATTTTCAAATCAAAACATGACAAATAACAACAACAAAAAACTTGATAAAAAAAAAAAAAGCTCTAGCCCGTGTGCACGAGCGGTGTAGCCGAGCCAATTTGACCATCCGCGGGGGGACCCCACCTATAATTACTGACCCCCGCAGTACCTCGTCACACGTTTCGCCCCTCCGCTCCGCTCGTCTCCTCTCCTCCTCGCTAAACCCCCTCCCCTCCCCTCCCCACCCCCGAAATCAAGAAACCAGAGCGACCTCCACTCCCCCGCGCCACTCCGATCCGCCTCCGCCACGAGCTGCCACCAAGCCCCCGCCCGATCCGCCGTCTCATTCCCCCTCCGCTGCCCCCCGGGGATCGCAGTGGCACCCGCGGCTCCAGCAAGCAAGTAAGCGGCCGCCCAATCCGATGTTCTCCCTCGCAAGATCGGTCCGGCCGTTCGTCCCCGTCGAGGGCATGGATCGGTCTCCCGTCTCCCCTGATTTCTTGCCGAAAGCCTGGCCTTTTTGCGGTGAATCGTTCCTGTTTTGGTAATCGCGGGGGAAATACCGGGGATTTCGGTCCGGGTTGTTGCTGAGTTTTTTTTTCCTTTCAATTTCCTCTGTTCGAGGATTTCTGCCGATCCGGTCATGTTCTTTCCGTAAATTTCTAAACTGAAAACATGGCAAGTTTTTTTATCCGGTGATTGAAAGATGGAAAAAAAAATCCTAGGTGTTTGGTCCTTGCTGCTGCAGTCCCCCTTCTCTTGCCGATTGATTTGCCTGTCATATAATCTCTCGTGTTCCTTCTAATTTTTTTCCTTGTGTTAATACTTTCCCTTCGTGGTGTTGGTGCGATGATCGCAGAGTTGGAGTAGAGACCGCCAGCACGAGCGATCGCTCTTTGATTTATGTCGCCTGCTCTACTGCTCCATGGTTCTGAGCTCCCATCACCATCACCTCCTTCCGCTTTTTGTTGCCTTCTCCCCCAAGCTCGGCAGAGGGGCGCCAGAACTCAAGATTATCGCTTCAAGATCTCCCGGTAAGTACGTACGCTCAATCCCTGCAGCAATTGTTTCTGGTTGCAACGACTGACGGCAACAATGTCGAATTACTACCTGTTTCCCCTGTTCTAGTTCCGGTTGGAACCAATTCTTCAGAGTTACCACATGTTCCTAATTTTCAGAAGATGAATTTATTACAGCAGAAAGTTCAGAGATAGTCTTTTTTTAATCTCCCCTTAATATCAATACTTTATTCCCACAAGAATAAACTGCAATAGCTTGTTCATCTAACATGTGCCCGTCCTGTTCTTAGTTTGCTCTGGATTAGCTATGATGGGTGTGCCTTCAAATGATGGAGGTGGCCACAGCGCATAACAAAATCTATAGTTTTTTTTTTAATTTCAATTTCAATTTATATAAACAAAACAGTAGTCTTGCTCTCATTTTCATCCGGTCATCTTAATTATTGCTCCTCTACTAAATTTGTTAGTACGTGTGCTACAATCTTGGACTGATTTCAAAGCTGACCTGCACAATAAATGGTGGCATTGCTTTATTTAGTCATAAGATACGTACATGCATTCAAACATACGTTTCTCACAGTCGTGTCAGTTACAGCCATATAATTTGTACTGTAGTGATGAGCTGTGCTTTCCTTCTTGTGCTTCCAGATTTGGATTTGGGGTGAAGTACTCTGGATTTCTGCATTTAGACCAGTGCCCCGTGCACGCGAAGTAACAATGATACAAGAATCCCCCAAATCAAGATAAGCTTGGTAAGTATTTACTCTCCGTGAGGAAATGTATTTCAGACAGGAGAAAACAGTAAATATGTCTGATCTCTCTTTTTTACCACTTTACTAAGAAAGATTGGGCCTCATCTGACAGTTTTTGGATGCTTGCAGGTTTGGTTTGGGTGGATTAAGTTCAGCACTCCTTCATTTTCATTGACATTCCTCAAGTTCATAAACAATCAGCCAGAAAGCAGATTTCTTTTGTGAGTCTTCACAGAAAAATAATAACTCCGTCTTTTCTCCAGTTTTAATCAGAAGTTTGAGACAACTCAGTTTCTGATTTTGGAGATTGTGCACTCAGCCTCTCAACCAGGAATTTCTGTCCTGGGATTTAACATTTCAGTCGGTATGTGCACATCTTATGTTCTTCGTCTTTGAAATTTTTAAGTGTCTACCCCCTGTGAGTGTTTTTTTTGTGAATGTTCATATCAGTCTATCTGACACACTCACTGGCCTTCTCTGCAGATTGTAGTCAAGGTTAATAATTCAATAATCTTTGGATCTTAAGATTAAGGGGCTCGTTGCACAAAGAGATGATGATACCTTGTTCGCGGAAGGTCCGCATTTCCTGCTGTGATCCTGATGCCACCGATTCCTCTGATGAAGATGATCGGCATGCGAAGAAGGAAAAGAGGATGACAATGGAGGTACTAGTTCCAATGAAAACCTCCGGACCTCTCAAGTCTCGAAAGACCCTTGTGCCATGTGGCAGCAAGAAATCAATTGGCACAGAGAAGAAGCAACCAACCAGCAAGTACCCTGGTGTGCGCCTGCGGTCATGGGGTAAGTGGGCTGCGGAGATACGTGATCCTGTGAGCAAAACCCGGAAATGGATTGGCACATTTACCTCTGAGGAGGCCGCTGCAGCAGCATATGAGGCAGAACGGAACCGGGTACGCACTGAGATGTTGGCCATCAAATCTCGGTCACCTCCATCAGAACATGAAGCTGTGTCCAGCGAAGCTACTGTATCCTGTGTGTCTTCATCTGTGTCGTTCGGCGACCAGAAAGCACAAGAGGTACACAAGTTAGCGTCAATGGAGATAGACCCTGACACTGCTGATGAGAGCTTACTGCACTGCTCACCGGAACCGCCAGGTAAAGAAATCCAGGTAGATGCATTCGTTGGCCGGATGAATGTTGATGAAAGCTTGGTGCACTGCTCATCGACACCTAGCGATGAAGAAATTCCAGTGGATGCATTCTGCAGCCAGATGAATGAGCTTCCTCCTATCAGTGACTATGTTTGCACAACTGACAAACTCTCACTGGATGATATCTCAAGGCTGGCAGATATGTTTCCTGTCAATGACTTTGTCGACACAACAGGTGAGCCGCCTGGTGACGACTACATCGGGCTGGCAGACATCAGTCATCTACCGATGCCAATGTTCGAGTTGGATACAGAACTTAATTGGGAAGGTTTCGACTTTGCTTCGATGGAACGTGAACTAGAGAGACTTTAGGCCTCGACAACATTGAGGTTTTCATCTTTCGGACAGATGTCAGGGTGAGTTTGTGATCAGGAGATGTGTTCATCTCCAATTTTGTCGGAAATTGTACAGTCCACCCCCCCTTAGATTAATCTGGTTGAGCCTTATATGCACCGTGTAATATGTACATGATCATCTAATTTGAATCTGCTATGAAGTTCATAATGTCCATCTTCTATTTTTCGTTATTTGTGTTTCAGAATTTTTTGTGTTTGGTTTGTGCGAATATAATGTGTTCCTGTCATATTTCAGTGACCTGTGCTCTGGAGTCCAGAGTATTACTGTACTTTTCTTGTTTCTAATAAGTTCAGAGATTGCCATAATTTTTCTATACTAAGGGTTCCAAGTTAAGGCTGCGTTTGCATCCAAGTATTTTTGGAGTTTTTCAGAAACCACGGTTTTATAAACTTTGATGTGTTTAGCATCAACAAAGAACTATTTCTATAAAAAGGGGTCATTGCCCAGGCACTGGAATACTGAGGTTTAAGATTACTACGGTTTTTTAAAAATTGTACTGCCAAACCAAACAGACTGAAAGATAAGTTTCTACTAAGAAATTACACCAGTGTGTGGAGAATGCCAAGTTCACTATTAATCATATATATAGTGGAAAAAGGAGTTCCCTACTAATCATGAGAGGGAGAGAAAAACATTCAGAACAGAAGTGTATAATGTAAATAAATCCCAGAATTGTTAGGCTAGACCAGGAAAATGGAAAATTGCTGCTGCAGAGGCTGCTACGTTTTGAGTAAAATGAAATTGTGGGGCGTGGTCAGTAGACGCCGGCGCACTCGAAGGAGATGTCGCAGCCTGGGACCGGGGTGAGCTTGATGGAGTGCTTGACCCTGCTCATGAACTGCGGGAGGAAGGACATGGCCTGGCAGATGCAGGCGTTGTCGATGCCCATGAGTCGCCGGCAGCACGCCGTGTCGTACGGGTCCGCGCCCCCTACGCGGTGCTGGTGCCCGTGGCGGCGGCCGACATGTCTGCCCCCGTGCTGGCTGCCGTGGCCGGCTCCGTGGTCGCCGCCACCGTGGCTGCTGCCGCCGTGGTCGCCGCCATGGCCGCCGCTGGCGCTGTGCTCGTCGCCGGCCGCCTGCAGCTCGTAGCCGCTGGCGGAGGACGACGCGTTGAGCAGCAGTGGCCGCCGCGGCGGCACCGCCGGGTTGGCGCCGGGGTAGGTCCGCAGGCTGCAGGCCTCGTTGGCCAGGTTGAACTGGGACCGGCAGAACACCTGGGCCGCCACCTCGTCCGGCATGAGGACGAGCAGCAGCAGGAGGAGGAGCACCGCCACGGCCGGCGCGCACGGCGATCTCTTGCTCTCCATTGCTGCCGCTCTGTCTGCTTCCCGGGCTGGCTGCCCCTTGGTTACTGACTGCTGCTGCTGTGTTGGCGTTGGAGCGGATGATGATCTGGGTGGCATTTCAGGGGCGCTTAAGTAGCTAGGTGGCGCTGATCCGGGGCATGTTCAGTAGGGGTTAGGAGGGCGCTGTGACATGGTTACGGTTTGCGAGGCCGATCTGTCGGAGTGATTTATAGGTTGATCATGCTTGCGCTGTGACCAGTTGACACTTGACCTGTTGACCTGAGTTGCAGAATTTTTGCAGTGATTGAAACAAGCTTTGAATCCTCTGCAGGGGCATATTTTTGCAGGACATGAGACTGATTTATCGGGCAAAAAGTGACAGTTACTTGGCCTGAGTCATAGTACAAACATATATTCCTAAATTTTTGTCTAACGGGCTCTGTTGCCTCTGAAGATTGTTTTGGAGAACATGAGACTGTTCTCATTTACCAGGCAAAAAAGTGATCGTTTTGGGCCGAGTCATAGCAGCAGCCTATATTCCTGAAATTTTGTGAGCGACTGTTTTTTTCTTCTTTTCTTCAGAAAGCAGCGGTTCTGTGAGTCCGAAACTGTTGTTGGAATGTTTATCTGCATCTCTGAGAACTAGAGACACCTTCAACCACAGTTTTTGTCGGTATTTCTTGGAACATACAGTATATGCATAACACGACTTCAAATGATATGGCCAACTATATAAGAACAATCCCAGGCTAATTCTGGCATTCCTTTGTTTCCGTTTTTGTAATACATGAGAACTAAATGCTTTTCTGTTGCTCATTTGCAGTGGTAAGGAATCTGAAGGCTTAAAGCTGCAGAATCTATATGTTCTTTCAAACTGCTTCGGCAGGCAAAGCACCTCCTCCTGAATTCATATGTTTTTTTTAAAAGAAGGATGACCCTGCCTCTGCATCTTGGCGGTGCATGCTGCCGTTTTATTAAATATTCACAAAGACCTTACAAAGTAATACATCAGTAAGTCTGAAGCCGCCATTTTGATAACATCTATCACTACTCTTATCCATTTGATGAAGGGGTGTCGATTGTCCAAGCCGAATGCCAAGCAGACATGGCAACGAAGCCTAACGTCTAAAGCCAGATGCCCCACCCAAACCGCATTGTCGGGTTTGAGTCACACACCGGCCCGACGCACTCTCAGAGGCCGCCCCGCCACTTTCCACCGATCCATCTCTAGAGCAGGTACTGACGCACCGACCTTGCTAGGCCTGCAGTCGACGCCACCACAGCGCCAGACAACGCCACCATCCTGCACATATCCATCCACACGCGCTCGTCGCCGAAACTCCGCGGCGCCATGCCACCGGGATCCATCCTCGGCATTGCGGTAGATGTAACACCACCCCTCCTCTTGTCCCCTCCAGCCAGCACTTGCTCCAAAACGATGCCCCCAAGAGGGAGAACGACATTGAAGGCGCCGTCATCGTCCGTTCCGGTAGACCCAGATCTAGGGTTTCTCACGAAACATCCCGATCGAGTTGACGTGACCTGCAATGACGATGCCTCAAGAAGGAAACGACGTCAGAGACGCCGCCATCGTCCGCTAAGACAGTCACGCGTGATTTTCATTGGAAGCCCGTCGTCCTGATCTCGTGGCTGGCTGGAACCGCACAGAGCTTCGCCATGGAGACGTATGCTGCCGCCGGTACTCCGGCGGAGATCCTCCATCCCCTCACCGGAGCCCTCATCGCGCCGTCGATCATCCACGCGAAGAATCGACGGTGGGATCCAGTTCCGCGGCTGCCGCCATGCCCACCATCGCTAGAAAACCCGCCGGTTCCTAACGGTCATGGGGCTACAATCGCCGTCCCATGAATTCATATGTTTGCGTCCTAAAACCAAATAACTTAAATTTGAAATTGCACTGCCCTAAAAGCCTGTCAGCCGCACATCCAGCCCCGCGAACAGTGAGCTGTCACACCTAATGTTCTTTTCCACCTACGGATACGCATTGCCAATCCTCAAATCCATATAATTACATGTAGCGCAATATCTAGTCTAAATCTTCGCCGGTGCTCGTTCGTCTCCATGTCCGGGTCCACGTTAGGTGGCCAGCTGAGCCACTCGGAGTGAAATTGCGGTCGCCGGCGAGGAAGAGTAGTACCTGGGACACGGATTGGCTCACGGAATTCGAGGCGTTGCCATCTCCTATGCCATAGTTTTCCTTATCAAAGCCTGTGAGTAGATGCTGCCGGTCGATATGTGGTCCACGATAGACCCCTCGTGGTTGGAGCTCGACACATCCACCACGACACGGTTGCGGTGCCAGGGGTGCCGGTCACCCGTACTGGCTCCGGAGCGGCGTGCGACCCCGCCTCCATGGCCTCTCCGCTAGGGCTTCCGCGGCCTCGCGTGCCCTCTGCCTCGCATGATGGGCATGTCGCTCCATGGTAGAGGATGCGCCATTAGTCATGTCGGCATTTACCTCCGGCTCAAAGCCCATGGGGTTGACACAACACCGAAGGGGGTGCATTGTCGCTACGACGTTGGGGCGCCAGACGGACCGCACTGCCTCTAGCGAGGCAGTGGGCAGGTGCCTCCCGCCAACATGACCGGTGGATCCAAGCGCCAATGGATTCCCGTCGGATCGAGTCTGGCCGCTATCGGGCGGACTCCCCCAAAGCGGCGAAGAGCAATACAGACGACCATCTCCTCCTTCGGACCTTATGTTGGACTCAGTCCATAGATCGGGAGAGGTCAGACTCGGATACGCTGCCCGCCATGTCAGAGAAAACCGAAGATCGCCGGAAGGGAGCTTGATGGTGGAGTTGAGTAAAGTGACTAGGGTTCGGTCCGGGATGTGGATATATGAGGGGTCGAGGTGCGTCAGTGTGGGCCAAAACCTACGTGACGATGCGCTCGGGCCTCCTCATATCTACCCTTAATTTAGGCTGCATATGAGGGGCGCCGGTCAGCCAGGATGTACGAGGCCAATATGAAGAATCCATCTATATCGAATTTTTTGACCGGTCAATGATCGGCCTGTCCATCCAAACATATAGAGGAGGGTTTGAGAAACGTGGACGTAGATGCTTGAATCCTTTTCTTCTAGCCCATGGTCAGTGATTTTGGGGGCTTGGTGGTACTACAAGTGGCTGTCATCTGTCAGGCGTATCCTGTTTCAGCACAAACAATAATTTGTGGTTGCAAAAGTGTGCAAAGCCCCATGGTGTGCTGGTGCTCCGGGTATTGGGAAACAGCAAAACAGCATAATTGCAGTCTAATTTCGGTGTCTACTGTTCATGGAGAGGTTTGCCGTCAGCGTCAGCACGCTGGATGATGTGCTTCGCCAGTTGTTGCCGCTACGCCATGGGGTCCAGCTGTGCGCTTTCGGCTCCACACAATCCATCCTGTGCATTTTGTTTCTCAACAATAATATGCAATCGATCTCAAAAAATGAAAAACCCAATAATATGCAATTTTTTATGCTGGGCCATGAAAATATATAAGTCCGTCTTCAACCGGTTGTGCCCAGTATCCATAAGCCCTTGTATGTTCATATGATGAAGGACCACGTAATAAAACCATGCTCTAGCCCTGAAAATGACCTGCAAATTTTTTTGTATTTTAACTCTGTTAAAAACACAATAAAAGGGTAACCTGGTGCATGTAGCTCCTGCTTGCGCAGGGTACAGGAAAGGGTCCGACCACTTTGGGTCTATAGTACGCAGTCTTTCCTTACATTTCTATAAGAGGCTGTTTCCAGGACTTGAACTCATGACCTCATGGTCACAAGGCAGCAGCTTTACCACTGCGCCAAGGCTCCCCTTCTAATAATTTCATAATCATTCTAATAATTTCATAAGGCCCAAAGCAAAGCACAAACTCTCAACCAGATATGTTGGTTAACTTTAAGATTAAACCTGCCCCATCAGTATTCAAACAAATTAGCTATACTAGTACGCAAGGTAAGTTAAAAGTCATATGAATTGAATGCGGCGTTTTTCAGATTTATTTTCTTTCAACTTCTGCTCAGTTTATGAGCTTTTTTGGACCTCAAGACTTTGTTGCGTTTTTATTTAATAATATGGCTGCATGCATCGATTGATGCAGAGGCCGAGGGTCATCCTCCTTTTTTAAAAAAGAAAAATGCCAAATCAGGATGGCAAGCGGGCAGGAGATAAAAAAGATGACAAACACTTTCGCCTCATTATAGAGGTACAAATGTTTTACTCTGTTTTCACCTGGACATGATATGCTCTCAAGCTTTCTCGTATTCGCATGACCTGGCAGCCCTAAGTAGATTAGGATGCTTTTGGAGATCTGGAGTCGTGCATGATATTACCTCTCCATTTGACAAAGCCACACAAGTGTTTTCGGCCACGTTCACTGTAAATAGTTGAGATGTGA